>NW_022985239.1:0-50301 GCF_010093535.1 Lindgomyces ingoldianus | reverse complement strand
AATATAGCCTAGTTATTCTACTAATATGTATAAGTTTACTATAGCCTACCTAACATAATTATATTAGATAGAGGTACATAGTTTGTCTTAGCCTTCTAGAATAAACTTTATAAACAGCTCTAAATTATCCTCTATCTATCTACAGCTTTTTACCTAGAGATTAACAGCTAGACTAAAAACATAAACACTATAATAAAATAAGTCCTATACGTGTACATAAACTACTAGTAAAATAACTAGGTAAAATAGTTAGCTATAGCATAGTTTAAAGCTAATAACATAACATCTAAATTAACATAAGTATCTCTATTTTTAGTAAACTATAGATACTACCTTTAAATAAAATTTAAACTACTTATAAATACCCCCTAACTAACTTATTAATCTATATAAGTAATAAACATAAATAGACTTATTAATAAAATCTAAAATATATTTAAATATATTTATAAAAAGCTTACATAGGCTTAAGCTTTTTAATAAAAGTATGTAAACTAATTCTAAACTTCTACCTTTGTGTATACAGCTAGCAAGAAGGTCTAGCTAGACACTAAAAATATTTAAATAAACTAATAATTAAAAAAACTTAATTAAAAGAACTTTAGCCTTTTTATAGTAGCCTATATAGTCTTATTACACACTTACTAATTAATCCTACCTAACAGCATAAAGATACACCCTGTGTTCTATGTATTGTTGCTGCGCTAAGTAGCCTTTAAATCTAACTATCTACCTAGACAGCTAAACCTACTACTTAAACTTATTATTATAAATAATAAACTAGAATATATTATAAAAAACATTAAATAGATTTAGTTTAATAAGAAAAAATATATCTATAAATACTTTATAAAATAAACTAGATATAACAAACTGTTATAGAAACTTATAAAAGCCTTATAAGAGAACTTTATAGTAACTTAATTTTACACCTAATACCTATCTAAACTAAACCTGTACTCTAATAAAGACAACTTAATGCTAGAACTACTAATGTAAAGAATTTTCTTCTTAATAAGAGAGAAGATACTATTACAGTATCCTCCCTAGATCCTAGACATAACTGTATTAGACATGTACTAGAGTATTATTAGTGCATGTCTAACATAAATATAACATAATATAGACATAAACTTAAGTATAAACTGCCTTAACACTAACTAAACCTAAAATAGGCTTAATTTATACCTAAAGCGCTTAGACTTTTAAGCTAAGTATTTAATTACTAATTTCCTTCTAAACCTTCCTGTTCCTCACACAACGTCTTGTACCTACTATAATACCTCACGTAGTAATTAAACTAGACCTCCGCGAAGCTCTATAACCTTACTTGTGCATAATCGTGACATATCTTAATAGCAGCTGTTAAAGCTGTAACGGCGCAGGCAAGACAATGGGTCCGAATGCGGTATGAATCCACTCAGAGGCATATGGGAGTGCGTGGGGACTCAGAGACCTGGGAATACCAATGACACCTATAGGCCTTGTACGTAGGATATCAGAAAACTACCGAGCTAGCTACGGGGGCGAGGTGCGACTAAATACATGCGGGAATAGGGGTAACTGCGGGGGACTGGGTCGAGTCATGGTCGGGGCCGATACGGGGACCCTTCGGATAGGATCCGAGCGACCCGAGATGGAACGATTCATGAGGATCGTTACAAAAGCAGCAGCGCGCTGCTTATCTACAAAGGTAACCTTCCTCCTTGTCTGCTTATATAATCTACTGGCTTTTTGACCTCTAGAAGGTGCTTTAGAGGCTGCTGCAGCGAGGGCTCTGGCTGACGGTTGACGGGTAGCACCAGTACTCGAACGCGTGGCTGCTCCAGCTATGGCTTTTTAGCTAGAAATTGTTTGCTGAGGGCTATTTTAAACCTCTAAAATTTAGCTTTATTATTTCCTAATTAGGAAGTACGTACAGCTTTAAGATCTGACTAAAATAACAGATATTTAGGCATAGATGGGGGCAAATTGTCGCTTTGTCGAAGTTCTCATAGATTTGGTGAGGCGGAAAAGACGCGACGCGAATGCCAAGACATTGCACGGATTAACGCACACAATAGATCGCTCGGTCGCAACCGCAACTTCTTTTACCCAAACTTAACTCTAACTTGACCCAAAACCACCCACGCCAGTAGGTTTCTCAAGAGGCAAGGTGAGAATCTTTGTTTTTAGGGTCTAAGCTACTACTTTTCTACACAAAACTTTAGAGTGTAGGCTCTTGTTTAAAATGTAACGCGCATGGCGACTCGCGGTCGGTTTGATACCTTATTTCGCTTAGCGTTAGGGGTCCCTCTTCTTGTCGCAGGGGGAAAGGGTCCTGAGGGGCTCTGAGCTTCTCTGCACAGTCGGCTAAGCACCCGAGATAAGGATCATCTCGGTTAGGTGGTGGTACCTTATTTCGCCTAGCGGTAGCCAATATTCAAGCTTCGCTTTGTGTAACGTTCTAGAGACTAATTTAGGTCTTTAACAAAAAAGAAAATATCACCCGAATATTCAAGCAGATAGCTTGCATAATCTCCTATATAGTTTCCGCTCTTCGCTACATAGCGATATAGAAATCGTAACGAATATCCTAGAAGATCTCTTCCGCATCCCGCCACTGTAACGGCGCAGGCAAGACAATGGGTCCGAATGCGGTAGGAGTCCACTCAGAGGCATATGGTAGGAATAGGGGTAGCAGCAGGGGGACAGGGCAGAGTCGGGGCCATGTCGAGTCAGGGTCGGAGCCGATACGGGGACCCATCGGATAGGTTCCGGGCGACCCGAGATGGAACGATTCATGAGAATCGTTACAGCCACCTCGCTTCTCTCTTCGCTTTCGCTTCTTTTTCTTGAATTTAATGATTCTTTTTCTTCAAAGCAATTTTTTTTGAATTGTTTTATTATTGCTAGAGTGATAGAAAGCTAGAGGTAACCCACCTTTACAATGCTAGAAGCCACCAACTTTTGTATTCGAATATTCCAATCATGACACTCTACTATTATATTACCCTCCTCGCCTCTTTTGCGATGATAGCAGTTCTAGGTGTTCAGGCAGCTGTTAATGCAGTACCTAACAACGTATTTGTAAATACACTAGAGGTTCGATCAGCTCTCCAGAGTCGCCAACGCTTCTGTCCTAATGCTAGCTATTCGCTTTGCCCGAGTATGTAATTTTAGAACTTTCTAGTATTGCTGCTTAGATATCTAACTTGTAGTTTTAGATCCCCTTCTATGTTGCCCTACTGGTCATCATTGCTACGTTACAAGCTATGGCACGGGTTGCTGCTGTGGTCCAAATGAGTCCTGCGACGTGGATGCTCGCACCTGTACTACAATTTCGAATCCTAAGTCGGCAACCTCAATAGTAACAGTCGCCTCCATCTCTACTGTTACCGCTATCGCTCCCTCTACAACCAAATCAAGCAAAAGAGTGTTACAATCTTCACTTGGCAAGAACCGGGTGTTGCCGCAGAGTGCTCAGGGCCAGGTACAATAGAGGTGGACAGTTAAAGAGGACACGTCTCGTGCCAGGTGTACAGTCCGTACTTGACATGTGTGGGTTGCTGAGGTGTAGCCTAATTGTAGTTTGCCTTCGACAGCAGTATAAGACGCTAGGTCAAACAATCCGCAGGGCATAAGGTTATGTAACGATTCTCATGAATCGTTCCATCTCGGGTCGCTCGGAACCTATCCGATGGGTCCCCGTATCAGCCCCGACCATGGCTCGACTCTGTCCCCCACAGTTACCCCTATTCCCCTAAGTATTTAGTCGCACCTCTCCCCTTAGCTAGCTTAGTAGTTTTCTAATATCCTTTGTACAAAGCCTATAGGTGTTAATAGAATGCACGCACTTCTATATGCCTCTTAGTAGATTCCTACCGCATTTAAATCTATTGTCTTGCCTGCTGTAACGATTCTACGAATCGTTACTTTAGAATTTTTATAAAAAGCTTTTTTATAGGTATTGTTATACTTAAACTTTACTTTCAGCTTTAAATAACACTTTATAAACATACTAAGTGTAACAATTCGCATGAATTGTTCTATCTTAGGTTGCTTAGAATCTTTAAAAGGTTCTTGTATTAGCCCGAACTCTAACCTAGCCCTAACCTTGCCCTGCCCCCTGCTGTACCTCTATTCCTCTAAGTATTTAGTTGCACCTCTTCTCTTAGCTAGCTTAGTAGTTTTCTAATATCCTTTTATACAAGGTCTATAGGTGTTAATAATATTCCTAGGTTACTATTACAACCCACAATTAGACTGTAAGCTGCTAACCCTCTGTGCCCCACTGTTTTGTTACGATCTACGGTTGGACCAGCGTAACTCCACCGGCAGTGCTCCACAATCTAGCTGGATTGGGACAGGGCTCGCTTATGAACCAACCGGAGGACACGGAAGCAGCACAGCTGCCTGCGGTAATAGAGGAATGCGTTGTCTAATAGGGAGGACAGGCCACAAGTCTAGGGAGCTTAAGGGAGCTTATAAGAGCTCGCCTTAGCAGACTCCTATAAACTCCTCCTGCTCCCCTTAGCACCTCTAGTATGTGACGGTCCTACGCAGAGAGCTCTGTCGCGCGTCACATGACAAGCTGCCCGTGCAGCCAATCAGGATATAGGGGGTGCGACTGGCGCAACGCTATTAGTTTGCTTAGCGCTAGCGTCCTTGCTAGCGCCTTAGCGCTGCAAGCACTTCTTCTGCAGAGCTGCCCTTAAAGCTCCCTTTCTTCTCTCTATCTTAGTGTAGCTAAAATAGAGCTAACCTACTCTACCTTACTTCTCTAGCTTTATACAGTAGTAAAGATAGTGCTTATTATTATATTACACTAAAATTATCTTATTTAGCTAAAGAACAGTAATATAATATCTAGGTCTACTGTGCAGTTAGCTCTAAGAGCTTAATCTACTAACTAACTCTTACTTAGACAGATCTGCTAGTATAACTAAGCTAAGCCTTAGTTTATTAACAATAGCTATCTGCCTTAAAGCCCTAGTTAGGCTAGGTAACTATAAAAGCAACACTAAGCAATAATTAAATTATTGCACCTTATTAAGAAGCTTTAAGCTAGGAGCGCTGCTGCTCTAGTTTAAATTAACTGTAGGGGGGGGCCTACTGTACTAACTACCACTGCAACAACGCGAAGAGAGCTGCAGGCTCTGTACAAACCCACGTACAAACCCACCACTAATTAACTATCAGCCCCACCGTCACCAGACCCAGGGCTCACACTACACTATACCTCTGCGGACTGCTAGACCCTAGAGTAGAGGGAAGGAGCTAAGAGCACTAAGATAGGGAAGCTGTTAAGAATTAAGATGCGCGTTAATTCTACTGCCTAGCCTACTAGCAACGCCTATACACCTAAACTAAGAACGCTGCTATGCTAGGCCTAGTTCTACGCTAATAATGTGTTTAAAAAGGACTACACTATTAAGACTACACGCGCGCGCGCTTAGTAAGCTAGAAAAGCACTATTATTCTAAATAAAAGCTATTACTTAGAGTACTACTAATTATAATTTAATTAGCCTCTGCCTAGACCTACTAAACCTTATAGCTGCAGATTACATAGTTGTAGTAAATAAGCTACTATAGTAGTTATTAAAAGTGTAAGCTTATTAAGACTACACTAATACTTTTACTAAAGCAGTTAACATAGCAGAAGCTAAGTAAGTAAAAGTTAGTAAAAAGCTATAAAAGCTTTAAAGCCTACTAAATAAAACTTTTAAACACCTAGCTAATTATAAAGATAAAGTTAAAAGACTTAAGGCTGCTACTACACTAGTGTGTAATTAATTATTTCTCTTAGATAAAGCTTATTAAGCGCTAAAAGGCACACTTATGCTAACTACACTAAGAAAGTAACTATAATTTAACTTAGCTATGCTAAGAACACTTAATGTCACGGTATCCTCCCCGGATCCCAGACATAACCGTATTAGACGCGTACTAGAGTATTATTAGTGCACGTCTAACATAAACACAACACAACACAGACATAAACTTAAGCATAAACTGCCTTAACACTAACTAAACCTAAAATAGGCTTAATTTATACCTAAAGTGCTTAGACTTTTAAGCTAAGTATTTAATTACTAATTTTCTTTTAAACTTTTTTATTTCTTACATAATGTCTTGTACTTACTATAATACCTTATGTAGTAATTAAACTAGACCTCTGTAAAGCTCTATAACCTTACTTATGCATAATTATAATATTATGTTATGTTAAAACTTTAGCTAAGAATAGCCTCTAAATTTAATCTAATAAGCTTAGTACTTACATAACTCTAAGCTATTAAAGCAAGCTAAAAAGCTTTCTAAAAAGTGCTTACTTTATAAAAAAGCTACTATATTATAAGCTTTAAAGCTCTTTAAAAGGACTTTAAAAAACAGCTTTATGTTATTAAATAGTTTGTTTTTACCTTAACTCTTGTTATAGTAGTAAAAACTAAGAACTTACTAGCTTTAAAGCTTACTTAGAAGTTTAAAAATAGCTTAACTCTTTTTTACTTAACACTATTTATAACTTGTAACCTTTTTAACTTAGTAATAAAATCTAACTAACTCCCTAATCCTCTACTGTTTAATAGAAAATAGAAAGACCTACCTTTTTTTTTACATAAGCTCTAATATAAACTTAAAGAAAATATAGACTAATTCTTTTTTAAACACTTCTAGTTACTATATGCCTACTTTTAACTTAACTATAATATAACAGCCTTAATTAACTTACTAATAAATAAAGATATTATTAACTTAAATTAATTTATAGTATTCTTATAAGCAACTTATAAAGACCTAAATAAAAAGTTAACAGCCCTAAGTTACCTAAACACTTTATAATAAAAAAAAAAAAGCTTTACTTTACACTTTACTAAGTTCTGCTAACTTGCATCTAATATAGGCCTAAATAAGATAGGTCTAATTACAGCTTTATATAACTCTCTCTTAACTAAACTGCAACGCGCTATAGTAGGAGAACCCCTTCTAAACAACTTTAATGCGTATGTAAACCTAATTGCTACCTATAATAATAACATAAGGTTTCTTCTTATATAAGCCCTAATACACCTCTAAACTAGCGCAGTTGTAAATAAGGACTTTAATGTAATAAAAATTAATTTAAATTATGCTTTAGTTAGTTCTAGAAAGTGTAAAGATTATAAAAAAAAAAGTTAATACTTTAAGTGCAGTAAGTATAGTTATATTTTTTAAAACTACTTTATTCCTCTTTTTTAAGTCTACATAAGTAGCACTACTAGTACTTATTAAAGATCTTTACTATTTTAATCTTATTTTTATAAGGGCTTTAACTTATATTTAAGCCTTAATCTCTTTTACTACTCTTAACGTAGCTGCAGCTATAGCAGTAAGAGCCTGCAAAAAGGCTTGTTTTAAGGCTAAGTTGCCCTTTAGGACTAATTTAACACTAGATCTTTACTAACTTATAGGCTAAGTCCCCTACTAATAACTAAAAGTACTAAGTTAATATTCTTATATATTTATAATAAAAAACTATATTAGCCTTAATATAAGCTCTTATTAACTTAGAAGTAAATAGCATAAGTTACATTAATAAAAAACTAGTGTGTAAACTAAATCTTTAATTAACACTACTTACCTAAATAATTTACTTAACTAGATTTAATAGAAAATAACTTAAAAAAAGTTCTATCTTTTATACTATAACTATTATAATTACTTACTAACACTATAAGGAGCAGATTAAACTCTATGTAATAAATATAAAATGTTATAACCTAATCCTAGGACAACTATAGCTATATTAGCATAAGGTTACTTTTAATTACTAAGAGTAAGTTCTAAACTTTAACTTTTTTTAATGCTAAAACATATGCTTATGCTTACACCTAAATAATACTTAAATAGCACTTAATATAGAAGGTTTTTAGACCTACTTTTTAATAACTTAAAAAAGAACTACCTAAGTAAGGCTAACAAGCTAAGCCTTTTACTAAAATAGGCTATATAAAATAATTTAATAACTACTTAAACTTAAAGAAATAAAAGCTTTTAAGAAACTTTTACTTACCTAATTTAAACACAAACTAGGACTTAAACAGTAAATAGACATCTACTACATAGAACCTGCCCTATTTATAACTCTAGCTTAATAACTAGATTATAAAATCTATGTAGTTATAATTTCTAATATAAACTAAGCTTTAGCTTTTTAAAAACACACTAACTTAAAAATAATAGTCTTTTTAGACTACTATAACTTATTATATATCTTCTTTTAAGATAAGTCTAATAAGCTTTTAATATAACATTTATATAATTACTAGATAACTTTTAAGCCTAGTAAATAACCTAGTTATAGGCTACTGTATAAGATGTTGCTAAATAAATTAAAAGTGCTTTAAAAATACTTTAATAAGAACCTAAAAAAAGAGTTTATTTAAGCTAGCTCTTTACTAGTAGTGTTACTTATACTATTTATAAAAAAACCTAGGAGTAGGCTTTAATTCTATATTAACTACTAAGGACTAAATGCTGTTACTATTAAAAACTAATACTTAATTTTTTTTTTATAAGAAACTCTAAGCTAACTAAGTAAAGTAAAGTATTTTATAAAGTTAAATATTATTACTGCCTTTAATAAGCTAAGAATAGCAAAGGGTAATAAGTAGCTAACAGTGTTTTAAACCTAATATAGACTATTTAAGTACCTAGTAATGCCCTTTAGCTTAGCTAACACGCCTAGTACTTTTTAACATTTTGTAAACAACTTACTCTAACCCTACCTAGACGTGTTCTACACTGCGTATATTAATAATATTCTAATTTATAGTAATAGCCTTTTAGAGCACAAACAGCATGTACGCTTAGTGCTAAAGGCTATAGAAGAAGTAGGTCTGTAACTTAACATAAACAAATGCAAGTTCTACTAATTAAAGGTTATGTATTTAAGATATATAATCTTTATAGATAGCATTTAAATAGACCTTATTAAGGTTTAGACTATGCTAGATTAGCAATACCTAAAAGATGTAAAGGATGTTTAAGCCTTTATAAGATTTACTAACTTTTACTAATAATTTATTAATAACTTCTTGCAGCTAGTAAGCTTTATAATTACACTTATTAAAAAAAAAGTTTAATTTAACTTTAACTTAAATTACTAATAGTCTTTTAACTAGCTAAAAAAAGCCTTTACTAAAGCTTTAATACTTTGCTACTTTAACTTTAAACTACTAATACTTATAGAAGCTAATGCCTTAGACTACATAGTAGTAGAAGTTCTCTTCTAGACTAAGCTAGACAGGACTATTAGGCCTATTACATACTTCTTAAAAAGAATAAGTCTTGTAGAAGGTAATTATAAGATCTATAATAAGAAATTGCTTACTATAGTACACTACTTTAAATAATAGCAACCTAAACTAGAAGGTGCAGCGCATCTAATATAGGTTCTATCTAACTATAAGAACTTATAGTACTTTATAACTATAAAATAACTTAGCTACTAATAAGCCTGTTAGTTTAAATACTTATTTTATTTTAATTTTAAGATTACTTATTATCTTAGTTAAAATAAAGGGAAACTAGATGCCTTTATAAAGCAATCCTAAAACATCCTTGCTTAAAAAGAAGTGTAAAAGGCTTAACACTAAACTTTACTTTAACTTAAGCTATTTTTAGACCTTAACTTAAATAAAATAGATTAGATAATTAATTAGATTATTACTAATAAGTATCTAAATAATAAATTTATTTAAGAAACTTTAAACCTACTTTAAAACAGCGCTAGTTAGTTAAAAAAAGTAACACTAGCTAACTATAAAAACTAAAATAGTAAGCTATATTACTATAACTAACTTATAATCTCTAATTCTAACAAACTAAGAATTAAACTACTTTAAATTATATATAACTTACCTGTTAGAGAACACTTAGGCAAAGGAAAGACTCTTAACCTACTACAGAGAGAGTACTACTAGCCCTGCATGTTCTATACTGTACGCTAATACATATTATGTTGCTATACTTGCTATAAAGTAAAAGCCTTTTAAAAAAGGTATAATAGCTTACTTAAACTGCTTTTAATCTCTAAATAAGCTTAAAAAGACATATTAATTAATTTTATTATAAACCTACTTTTATCTAAAGGGTATATAAATATTATAGTAGTTGTTAATTACTTAACTAAGTATTAACACTTAATACTATGTTTTTTTATAACTACTCTTAATATAGCCTAGTTATTCTACTAATATGTATAGGTTTACTATAGCCTGCCTAACATAATTATATTAGACAAAGGTACGCAGTTTATCTTAGCCTTCTAGGACAAACTCTGTAAATAGCTTTAAATTGTCCTTTATCTATCTATAGCTTTTTACCTAGAGACTAACAGCTAGACTAAAAATATAAACACTGTAATAAAATAAGTCTTATAAGTGTACATAAACTACTAGCAGAATAACTAAGTAAAATAGTTAGCTATAGCATAGTTTAAAGCTAATAACATAACATCTAAATTAACATAAGTATCTCTGTTTTTAGTAAACTATAGATACTACCCTTAAATAAAATTTAAACTACTTATAAATACTTTTTAACTAACTTATTAATCTGTATAAGTAATAAATATAAATAGACTTATTAATAAAATCTAAAATATATTTAAATATGTTTATAAAAAGTTTACATAGGCTTAAGCTTTTTAACAAGAGTACGTAAACTAATTCTAAACTCTTGCCCCTGCGTATATAGCTAGCAAGAAGGTCTAGCTAGACACTAAAAATATCTAAATAAACTAATAATTAAAAAAACTTAATTAGAAAAACCTTAGCCCCTTTATAGTAGCTTATATAGTCTTATTATATGCTTACTAATTAATCCTACCTAACAGCATAAAGATACACCCTGTGTTCTATGTATTATTGCTGCGCTAAGTAGCCTCTAAATCTAACTATCTACCTAGACAGCTAAACCTGCTACCTAAACCTATTATTATAAATAATAAACTAGAATATATTATAGAAAATGTTAAATAAATTTAGTTTAATAAGAAGAAATGTATCTATAAATACTTTATAAAATAGACTAGATATAATAAACTATTATAGGAACTTGTAGAAGCCCTATAAAAGAACTCTATAGTAACCTAATTCTATGCCTAATACCTATCTAAACTAAACCTATACTTTAATAAAGACAACCTAATACTAGAACTACTAATGTAAAGGATTCTCTTTCTAATAAGAGGGGGGAGTACTGTCACAGTATCCTCCCTAGATCCTAGACATAACTATATTAGACGCGTACTAGAGTATTATTAGTGCACGTCTAACATAAATATAACATAACATAGACATAAACTTAAGCATAAACTGCCTTAACACTAACTAAACTTAGAATAGGCTTAATTTATACTTAAAGCGCTTAGACTTTTAAGCTAAGTATTTAATTACTAATTTCCTTCTAAACCTTTCTGTTCCTCACACAATGTCTTGTACCTACTATGATACCTTACGTAGTAATTAAACTAGACCTCTGTGAAGCTCTATAACCTTACTCGTGCACAATCGTGACACTTAACCTCTCTTATATTAGTACTATAAGCTAGGGAGCTAGGCTAAAACTATTAGCTAAAGCAGAGAATCTGCCTAGGTTTATAGGCAAAAATAATGTTAAATTTAATTACTAAAAAGACCTCTTAATAGGTAAGCTACTTTATAACATAGACTACTTTATACCTGCAGATAGTAACCTTATAAAGAAAAAAAATGCTTAAGTACACTATACTAAAAGTAAAGTAAGTAGTTAAGTGCTAGGTTAACTAGTTTCTTACTTTAAAGCCTAAAAGTAGTAAAGTAAGCTAGTAATAACTAAGAATATTATAAGCTTCTTAGAAAAAAGCTTTAAAAATACTAACTAGTAAATAAAAGCTAAAACTAAGCTTTACTAGCTTAAAATAAAGCTATTTTAAAATTTTAAAAACTTTAAAGCCTAGTTTATGTGCCTTATAAATAAAGCTAAGCTGCTGCTTAAGTAGTAAAAGAATAAAATCTATAACACCTTATTAAGTTAGCTCTAAGTATATATAAAGACTTACTATAATAACCTAATAGTTAGCTTCTTTAATTATATAAAGTAAGCCTGCTAGATATCCTTCTTACTGCAGAGGTCTACTACAAAGTTAAGCGTGTAACGTGTGTAGAGAGGTAAAGAGAAGCTTACACGTTAAAATGTTCTTTAACCTGCTGCTACTACTACTGCTCTAATAACTCTAGCAACACCCTAAGCACAGGCAGCTTTAATAAAGGATGCTATAACCTACTACTTATGCTATTAGCTAGGACATATAAGTTGCAACTGCCTTTACGCCTGCGCTAAGAGTAAGGCTATAGAAGTAGCGCAGGAGCTAGACGCTATAAGCTCTAGTAAGGACAGTAAATTAAAGAAAAACTTACTCTAAAAAAAGTCTTCTCTCTAGAGTTAATAAATAAAGCGCTAGCGCAAGAGCTGCGTAAGCTGCTATTTAGTAGTAAGCCTTTTATGCTGCTCTACTGCGTCTCTGCTAGAGAGATTACTGTACACTTAAACAGTCTTATTAACATAAGGGCTAGCAGCTACAATCTAATCTACCTACAACACCTGCAGATAATCTAGAAGCACCTACAGCCTAAGATGCTTAGCATTAAGTCTATTCTTATTATAAGATATAATAATTAACTAAATAGACAGGTAGATAAGTACTTCTACATAAATCTAGTAATTAATAGCTACTAGCTGCCTACACTCTTTATCCTTTATAACATAGGCTGTTATAACTTAATTATAAGCTGTAAAGTTTTTAAAAAGGCTAGTGTCTAGATTAACTATAAAAAATAATTAATTTAGTAGCTAGATAATAATTAAACACAGGACTATAAGTGTAATATTATTATCCCTACACGCAGTGTGTCTTTATAGATTAACTAATCTTATTAAGTAAATACTAACTAATAAGATAGGTTTATAAAAATATTAAAAATTAATTAATACTAACTTTAATTAACTTAGAAGTATAATTAGTAGCAGAACTTAAAAAAAATAAAGAAGTAACTTAATTTTTAACTAATACTCTCTAGCGCTAATTAAGCGCGCTAATGTTAACTAGCTGTATCTAAAAAAGCACTTGCTAAGGTAGGGCTAGAGGTAAACATAATTAACACTGCTGCGTTTATGCTACACGCAAGGCGTAGAGATGTTGTAATTAGATATATTAGTGTTTATAAAGTTAATTAACTAATTAAGGACTGCTAAGCACTTATAATAGTTAATTCTAAGAATAAGCTTTAACAGCTAATGCTTAAGAAGTTACTATTTTTTGTGTATGCTAGAGCTACGCTAGCTTACTTCTTAATAAGAGACTTAGATAAACTGCTGCTGCACTAACCTAGTGTTAACTATAATATTAAGCTAACAGCAAAGAACACCTTATTAAGCAGCCTACTATACAGCATGTCTCTAGAGCAGCTTAGGCTAGTTAAGGACTATCTAGACAACCACCTGCAACGCGGATTTATTACGCACAGTAATGCTAGCTACGCTTCTCTAGTCTTATTTACTAAGAAGCTAAAAAAAGGGTAAAGGTTCTACATAGACTATTATAAGCTTAATATAATTATAAAAAAAGACGCTTACCTAATACTTTTAATTTAAAAGACGCTTATGTAGCTAGCTGCAGCTAAAGTCTTTACTAAGCTTAATATATAACAGGTGTTCTATTATATCTAGCTTACTAAAAAGGTTAAGGACCTAACTACCTTCTAAACGCGCTATAGTAACTATAAGTATTATATGCTACTTTTTAGACTTTATAATAGCCTTATAACTTTTTAGTAATATATTAATTAGGTTCTACATAGCCTGCTTAATAACTTTTATATAGCCTACTTTAATAACATCTTAATCTACTTAGACAACTCTCTATAGCATAAGGCATATGTTGCTAAGGTTCTATGTTGTTTATAAAACACTAGCCTGCAGATTAACCTTAAAAAGAGTAAATTTATAGTTACTAAAATAAAATTTTTAAGTTTTATTATTAGCATAGACAGAATCTGCAAGGACTCTGCTAAAATAGCTGCTGTCTAAGACTAGCCTATACTAACCTTAATTAAGAGCCTACAGTTGTTCTTAGAGTTTTACAACTTCTACTGCGCCTTTCTTAAGAACTATAGTTGCATTATATAGCTACTTACAAAGCTGCTTAAGTGTAGCGCCTAGCATCTTTTAAAAGAGCATAAGTTAGCTATATTTAAGCGTGCTAAAGACTTTATGCTATTAGACAATATTCTTACATACTACTTACTAGATTATAAGATGTGTATAGAGACTAACATAAGTAATAGAGTTATTGTAGAAGTACTATTATAGCTGTAGGACAACAGCATCTAGCGCCCTGTAGCGTTCTACTCTAAGACTATAAGCCTGCTGCAGATAAACTATAACATACATAATAAAAAAATGCTTATAGTTATTTAAAGCTTATAAAAGTAGTAAGCACAGCTAATAAGCCTATAATAAGATAAGCTATTTATAGTAATTACTAACTACTAAGCTTTTAAGTACTTTGCTGTTAAGCGTAAGCTTACCCCTTACTAGATGCAATAGGCTATGCTAATAGCAGACTTTAACCTTACGCTAACCTACCGCCTAGGCACTGCTAATGTTGTTGTAGACGCGCTGTTAAGGAAGTAGAAAAAGCTTAAAACATAAAAAGAAAAAAATAAAGCTGCTTATATACACTTTTTTCTAAGCTAAAAGTAGATTAGTGTTAGTCTTATTACTTAATTATACGCTACCTTGCAGAGCACCTCTTTGCTAAATAAGAAGCTTATAGAGCTGTTGCTAATAGATTAACTGTATAAGCTTATTAATTAGATCTTAGATGCTAATTAGAATTATAAGAGCTTATAATACTGCTATAATAGAGTGTAGAATTTTAGCTTATAATAGAAGCTTAACACTAAGGGCCTACTACTAAAGAAAGGGAAGCTTGTAGTTCTAGCTATCTAGTTTCTAAGGACCTACCTTATCTGCGCTGTTTACACAACGCAACTTACTGTACATTCTAGAACTAGAAAAATAACTAAGCTGCTGTGTAAGTAGTACTACTAGCTAAGCATAAGCTAGAATGTTAAGACCTACATTAGCGCTTATAAGGCTTGTTAGTAGAGCTATATCTTTTAAGATAAGACTTTAGGGCTTTTTAAGCTACTACTAATACTTAAGTAAGCATAGTAAAACATTTTTATAAATTTTAAGTTATTTCTACCTAATTAAGCTAGCTATAATAACGCGTTTATTATAGTAGACTGTCTAAGCAAGCGCTGCTTTTTACTGCTATGCTATAAGACTATTACTGCTATAAGGGCTGCAGACCTATACTATTGCTATATCTAGCGCGTCTATAGACCCCCTTAATTAATTATCTTTAACTGTAGACTATAGTTTACTTTTATATTTATAAATAAGCTTTGCTGCCTTACTAGTGTTAAATAAAAGCTCTTTACGCCCTACTATCCCTAGACTAACAGTAACATAAAGGTGCTAAATTAGTATATTAACTAGCAACTGCGTTTATTTGTTAATTACTTCTAGAATAACTAGTTAGACCTGCTGCCCTGCATAGACTAGGCTTAAGCATCTCTACTGCATAAGACAATAAGGTTATTACTATTTAAGATTAAGTTTAGCTATTGTCTAACACACTACTAGAACTAAAAGGCACATATAAGACGCTTACTAACTGCGCTAGAGCAGATTTTACATAAAAAGGCTTAGAGCTATGCTAAGCTCTGCTACAACACTATATAATAAGTAATTAAGATTGCAAAAAAAGGCATTACTTAAGCCTAAAAGTAGTAAGCAGCTTAAGTAAATAAAAAGTAGCGCAAGCCTAACTTTATAGTAAGTAATAAGGTATATGTAACTTCTAAAGGCTTTACTATAAGGCGCCCTAGCTAGAAGCTTAACTAGCAGATGTACAGGCCTTATTTAATTATAGGCATAAAAGGTTATTTGTACTAGCTTAAGCTCCCCCTGTACATAAGGATGCATAACGTCTTCCACGCAGACTGCCTACAGCAGGCAGCACCTATAACGCTGCTAGGTTAGGTTAAGCCCCTAGAGGAGCTAATTAAGGTTAATAGTCACCCTAAGTAGCAGGTTTAGAACATCCTAGATAGTCGCGTCTACTGCAGGCGTCTCTAATACTAAGCCTTATAGGTAGGCTATAATCCTAACCCTACCTAGTATAATGCTAACAGATTCCTTAGAGCTCTGCATAAGGTAAGGGACTTCCACTAAGCATATCCTACTAAGCCTAGTCTGCTAGCGCGACTAGACGCCTAGTTGCAAGCGTATAAAAAAGGTAAAAATATAGAACCTATAAAAGTTAATAATTAACCTACGCTAAAGTCTTAACTAGTTTAAAGACTAACATAAAGGCGCTAAACTACCTAGTCTTAGGGATAAGACTGCCTTAGAAGGGGGTGATGTGACAGTCCTACGCAGAGAGCTCTGTCGCGCGTCACATGATAAGCTGCCTGTGCAGCTAATTAGGATATAGGGGGTGCAACTAGCGCAACGCTATTAGTTTGCTTAGCGCTAGCGTCCTTGCTAGCGCCTTAGCGCTGTGAGCACTTCTTCTGCAGAGCTGCCCTTAAAGCTCCCTTTCTCCTCTCTATCTTAGTGTAGCTAAAATAGAGCCGACCTACTCTGCCTTGCTTCCCCAGCTCTATACGGTAGTAGAGACAGTGCTTGTCATTACATAGTACATGTATATAGTTCTTATATTAAATAACCTTTAAAAGGTGTGTTTAACATTTAGTTTATTTTTTACATAGACTAAGTAGCATTTAGCTTTTTAATAAGCTATAATACTATTTATATATCTTACACTATATATACCTCTAACCTTGTCTAATAGGACTATTTAGCCTAGCCTTTTTACTACTGCATTAAGGGTAAACTATAATCTAGTCACTCTACTCCCCTCTAGTAGCCTACTAGCCTATACGTAGAACTGTACACCCTACTGTTAGCCCCTACTATCTGTTCTACTTCTCCCCTAGGAATATCTTAAGACTTAAGTGCTTCTATAAAGCAAGAATTATAACATTAAACACTACCTTTTTAAAAAGTATAGATACTTCTTAACATAATTTAGATTCTAACATAGCCTACACAGCCTTATTAGGATCTACAGAAGTTCCTACCTAAAGCAAAGCTGTTCTAGCAAAATAGATTAATTTAATCTAGAACAACATTAAAAAACTCTAGTAGATTAGTAAAAAATTTAGTAAACTAGTAAGCTTTTAATAAAAAATTATAAGCTTTTACTAAAAAACTATAAAATTACAAAACCCTCTTAGACTTATAAGCCTTTAAGAAGCTACTAGTTATGCCTATTAAATATATAAACTATAAGTAAAGCTAGCAAAAATATAAAATATTTTAATAAAAAAAGTAAGTATTATAGCTAAAAAGACTTTAAAGCTAGCTTTTTTAAAGCCTTTTAGAGGATTACTAAAGAACCTCTACTTATTTTTTATAAAATATTACCTTTATATGTAATATAATAAAGAAGCATTTTAAACTAACATAAAAATAATATTCTAAATAGGACTGCACTTAGAAAGCTTACTTATAATCTAGTTCTAACTCTATGCAGATAACTAAATAGACTTTAAAGCTAACAGCGCAACACTTACCCTTAAAATAGAAAACATGTTTAGCAGTATTAAAATTTTTAAAAAAGCTCTAACAGCTATTTATAAGACTTTAGACAAAAAAAATTATAGCTAATAAATTAAACACTATAAAATAGAGCAGTAGCCTAGTTTAAAATTATGCAGCACACTTTAGAAAGCAATTAGCTATCTATAAATAGATAGACTAAAAAGCCCTTTGTTACATGTTCTATAATAAACTAAGTAAAATAGTAAAAGATAAATTTATATATAGTAATAAGCTAACTACTATTAAAAACTTTATTATATAAGTAATAACTTATAACAACTGTTATAAAGAGCGTAAAAAATAAAAAAAAATAAAATAAACTTTTTAAAAACTAAAGTTTATTTCTAAAAAAAAAAAGCTTTTATAATATAATAAAAAACCTATAGACCTTAGTTATATAAAGTATACATAAAGCCTCTTTTTAAAGAAAAGCTAAGTTCTAGAACATAATAAGCTGCCTTTAATAAAAGAATAATAAAAGTAGTTAAAGAATAAGGCCTACCTAAACTATAAAAAAGTAAGACATTTCTGCTAAAATTACTTAAACCTTTAAAAAGAGAAGAATAAAAATACTACTATAATAATTAAAGCTATTACTGCTAAATATAGCCTTATAGATAAAAAAATATTAAAAAGACTAAATAATAGCTTTTACTAGTAATGTAGAAAAAACTACTTTTTAAACAGCTATTTTAAAGTGTACTAAAAAGTAGCTATTTAAGACTTTAGTAGCTTAGATATAGTATTATAGGACCTTATAATTTTTAAAGAATACAGAGAAAAGACTTAGATCTAAAGATATATTATAAATATTTAGAAAAAAGAAAAATAGTTTCTTTTTTAAGACTAGACCTCTAGCACTTTAGCAAGAGAACTTTCTAAATAGTTCTAGAAATGTAAATGCTAGAAGTGTAGTCTATAACATAACTACTTAAGCTATTACATAGTTAAGCTTTACTAGATAAACATTAGTAATAACTACTTTACATTTAACATTATATAGTAGATAGCTAAAGTTAAATATAACATTATAAATAATAAAAAATAATAGCAGTTCTTTATTAAAGTCTAAGACTAGAAACTAGAAGAGCTAGGCAGACCTGCTAGGTTTAAAGTTCTAAAGCTAGTACTTAAAAAACCTAAAACACTACTTCTAAGCCTTATAATTAGTAGGAAGGTGTTACAATCCTTACTCCGGCGAAATGGTATTTCCGGGAGTACGTCGGCCTAAGCGGGTATGTTATCGGAAGGGGTAGGACTTAGCTAGATCAGGTGTACAGTCCGTCAAGCAGAGTGCGGGGTAATGCGAGATAAAGGATAGGCAGGCTTGTGGTTTAACCTAGCAGCTGTATAGAGAGCTAGTAAACCTAATCTGTAGGGATAGGAATAAAGGTATATATAGTGCAAGATATATAAGGCAGCAGTAAAGTCTTTATGTAAGAGTTACAGCTTCTTAGTTTATTTAGTAAGGGAGGTGTTAGAATAAACTTAATAGTAATTACAACCTTCTAACTATAGTTGTAATTAAGACTATATACATAGGGTTTACATGCTCTGCATGCTTGCATGCTAACCTTTTCTATAGCCTGCATAGCTTGCAAGCATGCAAGCCTCTGTGTCCTATTAGATAATGCATTCCGCTAGGCTTTTATCTAAAAGCTAAAGCTATTCCTTATCTGTCCTGTTACGTGATTTGCCTAGTGCGGGGCTAAGCGCCTTCTATCTGACATTGTTTAGGCTGTGTGGGACAGCTAGTTAGGTTATTACAGTCTAACTGTTAGCTGTAACACGCAGGCTTCCCTCCTAGTTAGCGTCCTTGCTGTTACGTTCCTTCTGTTGCAAATGTTAGGTTTTCTTTTTAGCTAGTGCGTCCCTGTCTTTAAAGGCTAGCCTAATACTTATTTTTCTTAACTATGCCTTGTTAGGTTTCTTGTACCTCTGCTGTTGCCTGTTGCCTTTGTACTGTTGCTTGTCTTAATCCTTTTTGCTGTACAAAGATGCGTCCTTGTAGCGCGTGCTGTTTAAGCAGTTCCTCTTGCGCAATGTCCTTATTATTAAATAAGTGTGTTAAGTGTGTGCAAAAGGGCAGCTGCTATAATGCTTTTGTGCTAGATGCAGCCTAGGATTGTTTAGAGCGCAAGCGCGAAAGATTGTTGGCAGAGGCAGAGGTGGCTTATAAAGACAGGATGCGTAAAAAGAAGAGAGAGGTGTAGGAGCGTGCTAAGTCCCTAAGGCGTCTTTAATTAATTATTTCCTATAAGAAGAGAATTTAGAAGCAGTTAAAGGTGCTAGAGGATTAAAAGGTAAAATATTTAGAAGGAGACCTCTTATTACTAGACAAGCTTAAAGCGCTTAAGGCAGAAGCAGCTAGTCTTCCTCCTCCTTAGCCTATGTTAAAGGGTCGCAGACTTCCCACATTGCAGCTAGCTAATGCTGCTGCAGTTTTAACTAATAATAGTGTTTTCTAGTCTAGGGAGCTTTCTCTAGGGTAGTTTTGTCTAGAGGGGACTCTAGGTATTTATAAAGGGCCTAAGGAGCGTTTAACAGGCTCTTAGCAAGTTCCTACATATTTTTGCTAGTAGGCTATCCTTTCTATTTTACTAGGTACTTATTTCCTTTATAATCTAAAATTCTTTCTACTTTATATTCCTTTTCTTCTTCTTTCTATCTAGTAGTTGTAAGTAGAATAGTTTTAAGTGCAAGCTTAAGTTTTAAAACATAGAACTAGGGGTGTATTTACATTTCTTTAGGTAGCTTAAGTTTGCAGATGTTAGGGCGTGTTTGTATTACATAGTATAGTCCTATGCGTTTTTCTACTAACTTTCTAAAAAGTCTTAGTGTCTTAAGGTCCTTTATATCTAGATATACATAGTTATTTAGGTGTATTTCTAGCATAGGTTTTCTTTTCTTATCTACTATTTTTTTTATAATTTCCTAGGCTAACTAGGCTTTTGTAGTGAGTTTTTAGTGCAGTTCTAGGAGTTTAGTTGTGCGGTCTATGGCTTCTAAAGGATTAGTTAGTTGCAATCTATAGGGCTTATATTACAGAGAATATCTAAAATTAGCTTTGTATAGGGTTTCTTTAGTAGTAGCTAACTCTATAGTGTTAATAACAAACTATGTTATTAGCAGCTATTTTGCCTAATCTGTTTGCTTATAAGAGACGTATTTTTATAGAAATTTTTTAACTTCTGTGTTTACTCTTTCTGTTTGTCTGTCTGTTTGCAGGTGATAGGCAGTAGAGAGCCTATAGTTAATTCTAAGATGTTTAATAGAGGCTGTCTAGAATTTGCTAGTAAATAGTTTATTATAATTAAAGATAATAATCTTAGGACAGCTATAAGTAGCAAAGACATTTTTTTCTAATTTAAACATAAATTTTTTAGCTGTAATAGTCTTTTCTAATAGCTATAAATAAACAAACTTAGTAGTTTTGTCTATAACTTATATAATTATATTGCAGAGTCTTTTAGTGCTAGGCTTGCATAAGAGTAGTAGTCTAGTTATAAAGTCTATAGTTATTATTATCTATAGCTAGCTAGGTGCTGTGATTAGCTAAACTAAGCTATAAGGTTTATGTCTTTACAGGTTATTCTTATTACAGGTATTGCATTCCTGTAGGACTTTAGTACATAAATGCTTTAATTAGGGTACTTCCTAGGGTATAGCTGTCTTAATTTTCTTTTGTAGTAACCTAATTCCTAGGTGTCTAAACATTAGGGCCTTATAATATTCCTGTATAAGGTTCTTCTACCTTTATTTAACTATTATAAAGGAGCATAGTAGTTCTTTATTATTTAGTCCTTTATAGACTATTCCTTTAGAAGTTTCCTTAAAAATTGTAAACTCTTTAAAGTTCTGTTTATCTGCCTTAAAGTAGTCTGCTTACCTGCTTAAAGCGTTAGCTTATTAGTTACTGCTCCCTATAACATGTTTAATAATAAAGTTAAACTAAGCAAGTTCTATAGCCTATTATACATGCATTAGTAAAAGTTTTTTTATAGTAAGGAAGGTAACAAAGTTTACATAGTTAGTGTAGATTATAAATTATTAACTAAGGCCTTATAGTTCTACTTTCTAGCTTTTGCATACATTAACTATAGCTTTTAGTTCTTTGTTAGAGATAGTATATTTTTACTCTAGTAGAATAAATTTTGCTAAGTAATAAGCTACTAGATGCTATTAACTGTTTTTCTATTTTTAAGATAGCGCTGCTTCTTCTACTTTTTAGAAGGCGTCTATATGTACTTTTGTTTCTAATATAGGGTTGTACATTTTAAGGATAGGGTAGCTTATTATTATTTATTTTAGTTCTTAGAAGGCTTTTTCTATCTTTATTATCTATTAGAACTTCTAGGTTGCTTTTTTCTTTAAGGTAGCATTTATAAGAGGGAGTGCTATTTTTAAGTAGTCCTTAATCATCCTTTGTACATAGCTAGTAAGGCCTAGAAATCCTTTAATTTCTGTTACTATTGTTAGTGTAGGCTAGTTAAGTACTTTACTTACTTTAGTAAAGTCTATTTTTATTTCCTTTTTATTAATAATAAATCCTAAGTATTTAGTTTCTTGTATGTTAAATTTACATTTTCCTAGTTGCAGGTAGAGTCTATATTGTTAGAGTTAGTTAAGTATAAGTTTTACTTTAGATATGTAGTCTACTTAGTCTTTTTTAGTATATATTAAGACGTTATCTAGGTATACAAGTATAAATATATCTAGGTAGGGGTTAAGTGCAGTATTAATAACTCTCTAGAAGGTTACTAGGGCGTTAGTTAGTCTAAATAGCATAACAAGGAGTTTGTATAGTCCTTCTAGGGTTTAAAAGGCTGTTATCTATTTATGTTCTTCTTTAATTCTTATTTTATTAAATCTGTCTTAGATGTTAAACTTAGTAAAGTGCTTTATTCCTTTAAGCTAGTTTATAATGTCTTAAATAATTAGTAGAGAGTACTAATCTCTTATAGTGTTTTTGTTTAGAGTTTAGTAGTCTTAACATACTCTTACTTTACTATTCTTCTTTTTAGCAAAGACCACTGCTAATGCCACTAGGCTATTGCTTTCTCTAATGTGTCCTTAGGCTAGCATCTTGTCTACATATTCTTATAGAGCGTTTTTTTAAGCTTTTGTTAGAGGTTATAGTTTATAAGTTTTTAATTATAGATTTAGTTTAAAGTTAATTATATAATCCTAGGGCTAATGCAGTAGTAGTTCTCTAGGATCTTCTAGAGTTTTAAACATATCCTTATAGTCTTAATATTCCTCTAGTAGTTTACTTATTTCTTAGGCTATTCTATAGATTTTAACCTAGTTAAGGTTCTTTTTTTTTTTAAATTCTTTAAAAGAGATTTTTTCTAGTTCTTTCTTTATTAGGCAGATAGCCTAGGCTTTAGGCTTTTAGTAGGGGAACATTTTTAGTTTTTCTTATTAATAGGTGCTAGAGTTCCTATAGGATGCTAATTATACTACTTCTGTATTACTCTAGCTAGTTAGGGACATAGTTTACTAGTTAATTGCTAGGTTATGTTTGTATAGCTAGTTATAGCCTAGTATTACCTAGTATTTACTTCTTAGTAGTAATATGTTAAAGGATATCTAGTTCTTAGTTCCTTCTACTTTAGTAATAAGTTCTTCTGTCTTAAGCTAGATTTGTCCTACACTATATTTTATTAATAAAGCGTTAGCTAGTAATACTTTAAAGGGGTTTTTCTTAGCTTAGAAGAGTAAGTTTTTTTAGTTAACCTATCTTAAGTTAATTGCTGTAAATGTGCATCTACTATCTATTAGGGCAAGTCTTGTCTATTTCTAGCCTAAGCAACAGAGAGTAATTTTAGTTGTTAGGCTTTATCCTAGTCCTTGTTTAACTACAATAAGGACGTAGAGCTTGTAGGGTGTTTCTTTATAGTTTATTCTATTGTCTTCTTTAACAGCTGCAGCTGCATCTTTATATTCTATAATCTAGTCTAATTACATTTTATATTCTTAGTGTCCTAGTATTATGCATTCTATTACTATGCATTAAGCATTTTCTATTTTATAGTAATATAGTGTTTAATTATTTTATTAGTGTGCCCTCTATTAGAAATAATAAAACATGTATGCTAATTTATTGTTACATTTTGTCTATAGTTCTTGCTTATAGTTTATACTGTTTTCGCAATAGAGACAGTGTGGCATTTCGCAGGTGGATGTTATGCTAGTTAGTGTGTTGTTCTTAGGTGAGCTTTCTTGTATCCTGTGCGGCCACTAGCCAGCTCTGTGCTTAGTTAGCTAATGCATAATGCAGTACTTGTTACTGCACAGATACTAGGTGTAGAGGCAGTTCCTAAGGTTATTTTGTACTAGTATTAGCTAAACCTGCGTCTATCTAGGATATTTCTTAGTTTGTACTATTTGTAACAGGTAGTTTTAGTAGGTGCATTAGAATTTATTGTGTTGCCTGCTTCTGCATAGAATGCAGTATCCTTTGTTTTATTAGGTTTCTAGGTCTTTGCAGGTGATAGCTAATGCTAGGGGAGGTGTGTTAGTTTGTTCTTAACATAGTTTAGGTGTTATTAGTAGTGTACGCTGCTAGTTAGGGCCTTCTTCTTTGTTAAGGATTTTCTTAAACATTTTCTATTATTTTTCTTTATTTATAACTGCATAGTGTGTCTTAGTAATTTCTTTTAATATATTATATGTCTTAGTGTTGTTATTAATATGTACCTTATACATTAATTTTTTATAATTCTTTTAATAATGCGTGTTACTACACTTCTAGCAGTCTCTATAGGTAAATTAATATCTTAGTTCTTAAGCAGAGATTCTTGTTATTAGTTGTTCTAAAGGGAATTTCTTCTTCCTTTCTTTAATATTTGCAATATACGTCGCAGCCTAGGTATAGCCTTACTATCTTTTGTAGACAGCAGCTTGTTCTAGTGCCCTAAAGACTTTATTAGTGTCTTGTACCTTAACTTCCTAGTATTCTGTTAGGCATCCTTTAGACTTATAGTTGCCTTTGCATTGCTAGTAAAGGCGTTTATCTAGCTAATCTAGGATTTCTTGTCCTGTTAGGCCTTATTCTATATGCATTACTTTTATAGTTAATCTACTATCTTTATTCTCTAGTTATTTAGAGTCTAGGCATTTCTAATAAAAGTAGCCTACTTTTCTGCAGTTAAGGTATGCCTTCTTTTTAAGCTATTTCTTTTATTCCTTGTTTAAAGGTGGCCTTACACTTTTAAAGGTATTACTTTTTTTTTTAAAAAGGCTACGCGTGTGATTAGCGTAGCTAAGGTCTATAAGTTTACTATTAATTTATAGAACTTTTTTCTTTTTCTAGAACTAGTTAGCTTTTCTAGTTATCTAGCCTTTTTCTTTTTTACTATGTTGCTTAGCATGTCTTTTGTTGTAGGTAAGTGCCTTTTTAATATAATCTTTAAAGCTTTTAAGCTTCTTATTATAAGTAAATTTATCTTTAATAGTATCTAAAAGTCCTTTATAGAACATTTATCCTATAGCTTTCTTATCTGTCTATCTGCAGATAGCCAGCAGTTCCCTAAAGCAGGCTGCATATTGTTAGACAGAGCTGTTGCCCTGTTAAAGGGCATCTATTTTATTAACTACTTACTTTTCTTTATTAACTAGCCTATAGATTGCAGTTAGGGCTGCTTTAAATAAGTTAATGTTATTAAAGATTTTTTATGTTTCTAGTAGTAAGAGTTTGCTATTTGCTTTATAGTTTATCTAATTATTAGCATAAGGTTAAAACTAAATAGCTAGTAATCCTTCTAAGTATAAGCTTATCTATAAAATTATTTCTTTATCTATTCTAAAGGCACCTTTGTTATATTGCATGTAAAGGTAGCATCTAGTAAAAAAAAGTTTTAGGTCCTTAGCAGAACTGTTAAATGCCTTAGAGGGGGCTAAGCGTAGGGTCTTTTTTAATTTAATACTAGTTTTTTCTTAAGTAATATTTCTAAGGTTAGCTACTTCTAGCTATAGAGCTTAAATCTAATAGACATTTAAAGGTCCTTATTATGCCTAAAGCTAGAGGAGCTGCTTAAGCTGTTTAAGCTTGTTTTAGAGGTAGAGTATTTGCTAGTTCTGTGCTTCCTTAGTTGCTGTAGGAATCTAGCCAGTGCCAGTGGCTGAAGCGCCTGTCATGCTAATGTCTAAGGTGGTAGTAGCTATACTTTGCAGGGGGTAGTAATTACTGTTATAATCCTTACTCTAGCAAAATAGTATTTCTAGGAGTATGTTAGCCTAAGCAGGTATGTTATTAGAAGGGGTAAGACTTAGCTAGATTAGGTGTACAGTCTGTTAAGCAGAGTGCAGGGTAATGCGAGATGAAGGATAGGCAGGCTTGTAGTTTAACCTAGCAGCTGTATAGAGAGCTAGTAAACCTAATCTGTAAGGATAGGAATAAAGGTATATATAGTGTAAAATATACAAGGCAGCAGTAAGGTCTTTATGTAAGAGTCACAGCTTCTTAGTTTATTTAGTAGGGGAGGTGTTAGAATAAACTTAATAGTAATCACAACCTTCTAACTATAGTCATAATTAAGACTATATACATAGGGTTTACATGCTCTGCATGCTTGCATGCTGACCTTTTCTATAGCCTGCATAGCTTGCAAGCATGCAAGCCTCTGTGTCCTATTAGATAATGCATTCCGCTAGGCTTTTATCTAAAAGCCGAAGCCATTCCTCATCCGTCCTGTCACGTGATTCGCCTAGTGCGGGGCTAAGCGCCTTCCATCCGACATCGTTCGGGCTGTGTGGGACAGCCAGTTGGGTTATTACGGTCTGACTGTTGGCTGTAACAGAAGGCTTTAGTAATGTAGTAAAACTATAGCTAGTGTGTACTCTATAAAAACAACACTTATAGCACTAATAATTACTAATAGAAAGAACACCTTATACAGATAGTATAAACATAAAAATACTTTTAGTAGACTTAGAAAAGTCCTTTTAATACTCTACATAGACTTAATAACTGTCTATACCCCTAGTACTAGTGTACACAGCGCTACTGTGTTAAGCACTAGGATAATAAGCACTAAGTAGGCTAGTAGCCTACATAGAAAAAGAATTACAACAGATGCCTATAGCAGGGAACAGCCTTAGCCTGCAAAACTATAAATTACTATACCTGCTAAACAGCCTCTTTTTATAAATAAGAAAAATAAGTAAAGTGTAAAGAATAAGACAACTGCAGGTTCTACTACTTTTAGTAAAAAGTAGTAAAAAAGGAAGACTATCTAACATTACATTACTTAGTTAAAAATTATAAGTGTAAAGTAGCTAACTACTATAACTAAGAACACTAAATTTATAAAAAAAAAAAAGTTTAATAATAACTTATAAGATATTAATCTTTACATTTTTTTAAATAAAGAAGTTTTTTACAACATATTAGCCCTAGTTGTAGTAAGATAAGGGATAAGACACAGCCTAACAACTACCTTTACATACAAGGGACAGTTAGAACTAGCTCTAGTAGACAGTAGATGCACCTTTACTATAATAGATAAAGATTAAGTAGATAAACAAAGCATTTTATTTTAAATTAAAATAGTCTTGTTTAAGGTAACTCTAGCTAACACATTCTTAATTAAGTATAGTAAAAAATAGATTAACTTAAAAATATATAAAAAAAACTTTAAAACTTTAAATATAAAAGACTAGAAATCTATAAACATACTTTTATTAAAAAGTAAGTATAATATAATTTTAGGCTATAATTAGCTTAAAACATATAACCTAGTAATTAACTAGAGAACAATAATAATAAAAAGCTTTAAAGACTATGCGCGCATAACTTAGTTAGCATACTATGATAATTAATACTTAGTTTATAAATAAGTAAAATAAAGTAGCAGTTACTACTCTAAGAAAAGAAAACTCTAAAAATTTCTTTATTAAAAGCTAAAAGCCTAGGCTATAAAAATAATAAAGAAAAAGCTTAAGAAAGTTTTCTATAAAGAAATTAAGGCTAATAAAGGTGTAGACTAGATTAAGATTTTTAAAATCTAAAAAAAAAGTAGCATTCCCTTTAAGTATAAAGACTATAAGGATATGTTTAAAACACTAGAAGACCTAAAAGAACTACTACTACACTAGCCTTAGAACTATGCTATTAACTTAGTAAAAAACTCTAACCTAAAAACCTACAGGCTTTACCCCCTAACAAAGGCATAGAAGGAGGCCCTATAAGAATATATTAACTAAATGTTAGTATAAGGCTACATTTAAGAAAGCTATAGCCTAGTTGCCTTAGCAGTAGTTTTTGTAAAAAAGAAAGAAAGAAAAATCTAAGCCTATTAAAACTATAGGACTTTAAATAATAACATAATTTAAAACTAATTTCCCCTACTAATTATATAAGATATTATAAACTAGTTAAAAGAAACCTAGTACTTTACTAAGTTTAACATATAAAACAGATTTAATAAAATAAAGATAAAAAAAAGAGATAAGTAGCTTATAGTATTTAGAACTTTATAAAGACTTTATAAATTACTAGTAATGCTGTTTAGCTTAATAAATACTTTAGTAACATTTTAGCAAGTTATTAACACAGCTCTTAATTTATATCTTAATGTCTTTACTTTAGTATACCTAGACAACGTCCTTATCTACTTAAAAGATACTCTAGAAGACTATGTATAGAAGGTATAAAAAGTCTTAAAGAAGCTAAAGAAGTATAAGCTCTATCTACAGCTTTCTAAGTACAAATTCTACATTACTAAAATAAAATATTTAAAATTTATAATTAATAGTAAAGAAATAAAGATTACCTTAGCTAAGATATAGAAAGTACTTAAATAGCTAAAACTTACAACAGTTAAGAAAGTTAAGGGATTTCTTAAACTATTAGGCTACATTAGATAAATAATTAAAGACTACTTAAAAATTACTATACCTCTAACAGACACTACTACTAAGAAGTAGGTAATAGTAAAGTTTGTTTAAACTTTATAAATAAATAAAGCATTTATAGCGCTAAAATAGGCTGTAACAGCTAAACTAGTGTTAAAAATGTATAACTTATAACTAGATACTAAAATCTACACAGACGCATCCCTAGAAGCTAGTAGAGCAGCATTTTACTAAAAACAGAAAGACAGAAGATAGCACCTAGTAGCATATTACTTAGCTAAGTTCTTAGGACCTAAAGCTAGCTACAGCATACCTAATAAAGAGCTAAAAGCTATACTAAACGCAGTAAGAGTATAAGCTACAGAGTTACATAGAATAGTAAAGCCCTTTTACATTATAACAGACTATGTAAACTTAGTTATGTTTTTAACTATAAAAAAACTTTTACTAATGCACATAAAATAAGTAATAAAGCTTATGTAATTTAACTGCATTATTAAACATGTACCTAAAGCACAAAACTAGTAGGCTAACGCTCTTAGCTAAAGACTAAATTACTTTAACAGAAAAAAAAAAAAACTAAAAAGTTTACCTTTTTTAAAGAAACTAATAAAGAATAGCTTTATAATAGACTATAGCTTATAAAAGAATTCTGTATGCTTATAGTAAATAAGCAAGAATAAAAAAATTTAATCTAAAAATACTATAAATCTCTAATGTTTAGACACCCTAAAATAAGCACTCTCTAGAAAAAACTAAAGGCTGCTATACTATAATAAATACTAAAAGTAAAGTAATTATGCACTAAGGTGCTTAAAGAATGTAATACCTGCAATAAAAACAACTTATAAAGGTATAAAGCTTATAAATACTTATAACTAATTAAAGCTCTAAAGTAACTTTAGATAATAATTATAATAGTCTTTATTATAAAACTACCCCTATTTAAGAAACTAGAAATAAAAAGAATGTGTAACATAATTATAGTAGCTTTTAATAAAACTACTAAATATCTACATACCTAGCCCTTAAAAAAATAATAATAGCTAAAAAATTTATTTATAAATTAAAACAAAACATAATATTAGTATATAGATGCCTTAAGATAATTATCTTTAACTAAGATAAACTATTTACTAGCAAATTCTAGAAAGCAGCTATGCAGCACCTTAGTATAACACACAAGCTGTCTACAGCCTACTATTTATAGACAGATAGTTAGACTAAGAGAGTAAACACTAAAGTAGAAAAGTACTTTGAAAAGTATGTCTCCTACAACTAGAATAATTAGGCAGAATAGCTTTTAATAGCATAGTTAGCTATTAACACTGTAAAATTAGCTATAACAAAGGAAACACTATATAAAGCTAATTTTAAGTACAACTCTTACTTTATACTATAAAAAAAACTAACTTATAGACCTTTAGAAATTAGTAGACTAGTTATTAAACTTATAAAATATATATAAAAAGTTAGTAATAGAAGCTAGATCTAGTTAAGAAATAATAAAAAAATATGTAAATAAATTATAATAACTAGGACTAAAAATTAGCCTAAGAAACTATATGTACTTTAACACTAAAAATCTTAAAATATCTAGACCTTCTTAGAAGCTAGCAGAAAAAAGAATAAGGCTATATAAAGTTTTATAGACTTAATAAGACAATTATAAACTTAAGCTTTCTCTACACATAAAAATACACCTATAGTTTTATGTCTCTAGACTAGAAAAAGCTTTTAAAGAGATTCTCTTATTTACATGAAAATAAAAAGATAAAGAAATTAAGTATAAAGTTAAACACATTATTAGTAATTAAAAAAATAAAAAGAAGTTTTTAGTAAAGTAAAAAAAGTAGCTTACTAGTAAAAACATAGAAAAACTAGCTAAAAATTTACAGAATGCGCAGCAGTTAGTATAAAAGTACTTTTAGGCTTATTTAAAAAAAACTAGCTAGGTAATAAAGCACCTATATTAAAAAAAATAGCTACATTATTATTAAATAGCAGCAGCCTTTAAAGACAAGTCTTAGCTAATAAAAGCTGTAAAGAGAAGCAACTTTTTACTTTAGCCTCTAAAGCCTCTATCTTGTCTAAAAAGAAGAGGTCTTTTTTTAAATACCTAGCGCGCTAAGCCTCTAGTAGATCTAGTAATTTTTAGATATAATCCTATTTAGAACACTTTTTATCTCTTACTGCTAACATTTTCTTCTGTAAATAAAGTTGCTTTTAATTTTAAGACAACTGTTTATCTAATAACACATAATCCTATGCTTATAAAGCCTTAGTAGACTAAAGAAGTGTCTTTTTTTTTTAATTAATTTTACATAGTGTTAGAGATAAAAGCATTACATTTATTATACTTTTTTACACACTTAACACATTTATCTAAGGATAAAGTTAACATATAAGATAACTCTAAAGATTAGTAAGCGCTATAGAGCCTTATTTTTATTTAATAAAAAAAATTAAAATGTAAAGTAATATAAAGATAATAAAATAAATAAGACTAATAAGCTATTTAGTTTAAAAAAAATAAATGTTAAGAATGCCTTCTAGTAAGTAAGCACTTACTTTATAAATAAACTTTTACTAACATAGTTATGTAAGCAGAGCAGCAAGGACGCTACTAGGGAGGAGGGGCAGTGTGTTACAATCTATAGTTAGACTAGCGTAACTCTACTAGCAGTGCTCTATAATCTAGCTAGATTAGGACAGGGCTTGCTTATAAACTAACTAGAGGACACAGAAGCAGCACAGCTGCCTACAGTAATAAAGGAATGTGTTGTTTAATAGAGAGAACAGGCTATAAGTCTAAGAAGCTTAAGAGAGCTTATAAGAGCTTGCCTTAGCAGACTCTTATAAACCTCTTTTACTCCCCTTAGCACCTCTAGTACATGTATATAGTTCCTACATTAAATAACCTTTAGAAGGTGTGTTTAATGTTTAGTTTATTCTCTACATAGACTAAGTAGCATTTAGCTTTTTAATAAGCTGTAATACTATTTATATATCTTATACTATATATACCTCTAACTCTGTCTAATAGGACTGTTTAGCCTAGCCTTTCTACTACTGCATTAAGGGCAAACCACAATCTAGTTACTCTACTCCCCTCTAGTAGCCCACTAGCCTATACGTAGGACTGTACACCCTACCGTTGGCCCCTACCATCCGTCCTACTTCTCTCCTAGGAATATCTTAAGACCTGAGTGCTTCTACGAAGCAAGGATTGTAACATGTTTAAACAAACAAGGATAGAATCTCTCTATCTTCCCCTCTGACAAGTCACGTGACCTAACAGACAAGGAATGGACAGAACTCTTAGACTAATGCACAGCCAAATGCGCTGTCTAATGAGCTGAGCGCGTTTGTATGCAATGCATGCAAAGCATGCAGAGCATGCAACCCTATGTATATAATTTAAGATCCTAACTACATTTAGAAGTTATAATTAAAGTTTAGTCTAGTTTACTATTACATAGACTAAGTAGTATTACTACTTTTTAATAAAAAGTAATCTAATAGTATATCTTGCACTACATATACCTTCTATCTTGTTCCTACACAGGAACTGTTTAACCTAAGCACCTTATACTGCTGTTAAAGAGCAAACTACAGTTAGCTGCTTCTCCTACTCCTAGCAACTACGCCTTAACAGACTGTACACCTGCCTAAGACTAAGTTCTCTCCCTTCGCTCCCCTAACTACCTCCCAGGCCTAGAGTTCTTCGGACACTATTTCTCTAAAGTAAAGATTGTAACAGTTACTAAGTCTATATACTTCTATTTTTATAGCTTACTTTATTATGTTAATGCTTTAAATAACTATTATCTAATTTCTATTACTTTACTATATTACTTTTAGCTATTCTTATCTTTCTAAAGCTGTAATAACTGCTTTAGTTAATATCTAGCCTATTATAAAGCCTAACTTATTAAAGTTATACCTGTCTTTATTCTAAATACTGTACTTAGCTTTTATGTTAGCTACTAGGCAAAACTAGCCTTAGATAACCTCTAGATCTTTATAAAGTGCTTTTTTATAATTATACTTATAATTAAACTTTATTATAAACTTAAAGCAGTGCTTAACCTACATACTAGGCTAGTTTAAGCTAACCTAGCCTAGATTACACTCTGCAGGCAAGGAATTAGCTATATTAGCTATAGCTGTAAGCCTAGAAAGAAATCTGCATGTAATAAGCTTAAGTATATACTTAACAACTACTTTTTTTTTAAGATTAGTTAAATTTCTTAATTTAGGCTAGCATTCTACTTATAAAGGCTGTCTAGCGCGTTAATTACTTAGTGTTATGTAAAAGACATTATAGATAGCTATAGCGTGTTATAAGGAGAGTTTTAAGTCTTATTTAAGAGCTTAAAGAGCAAGCTGTATCTAATGTTCTTTAGAAGATTTAATCTAGTGTTGTTGTTAAGGCATTATGTAGATAGGTAGAGTTTAGTAGGGGCTTAGCAAAAGTGGCCAGCCAACCTGTGTGGCCGGCTAACCCGTTAGGTACGTTATTATTATTTAGCTTTTATAAGTTAGCTATAGAATTAGCTTATAAAAGTTATCTTGTGTGTTAGTTATTTATTATTTTATAAAAGACTTTATACATAGCTATAGTATATTACTTTAAAAGTATTATGTTTTATTTAAAAGCCTAAAGTATAAGCTATATTTAATATTTCTTTAGAACATCTAAGTAGTGTTAACTATTAGGAATGTATTAGTATAGGAAAAGTAGTTTAGCAGAGTCTTAGTAAAAGTAAGCAACTTAGGTGTGTAAGCAACTTGCCTGTAGTGTACGTTAATATGTTTTTAACTCTCTTTATAGCTTTTATTTACTATTACTATTAACAAATCTTAAGGCTGGTTACATATAGCTGAAATTTCTACAAGTATCAAGCGCTGTATTACAGATCGCATGATCCCCATTTGGACTTAGACGATGGCTATTCGCGAGGTTGGACGTGGGTGAAGACAACAAACGGAGGTTTTCTCCTTCGACCGAACGGCTGCACTTCCCAGAGGGCCCTGTACTCCTTCAGCCGATGTTTATGTTACGCCTCTCTATGCCTCTGAGGCAAATGACACCAGAAGAAAGAGAAGTACTTTGGAGGCTTTTCAATCATTTGGCGAACAACAAAGGCTCTCATTAACCGCGGCCCACTAACAAAATAAATCTCATTATCCCTCTCATTCCTTCCAGTCATCCTGTGCTATCCAGAGTATCACCTTCATCTTAAAGTACAGTTTTGGATTTAGACCCCTCCATCTTTCGCCATTAGGAAACACCCTTATTCATATTCTATTGCCGTGGGTGATCAATGGTTGAAAATACTGTGTAGAGTTCATCTCCGCAATCATGAAGAAATCTCTTTTGTCACACGCAACACTAATTTTGGAACCTGCCAACTTCCCGTCATTCTCGTAGTTCCAGCACTCAAACTCATTTGCCCCAATATCTCTGCCCGGCCCGTTAGAGTGAATGCATATCCAAAAAAAAAAGCACCCAGAAGAGTGGCTCTAAATTGTGCATGAACGAATGATTTGCTTCGTCAAGAGGCACCCTGATGGCCGTGAACGCTGGTGTGCCGGCCTTCCCCCGTGCTCCAGAAGACTCTTCCCACTGCTCCTTGATTGCAAGATCGAGGTCGATCAAAAACGAGCACCAGGAGGGGTTATAGACGTCTTCATTAACCATGAGGTTGCTTGGCGACATGTTACATTGTAGTATACCGGCCTGGGTGTGTAACGACTTGTATCCTTCGATGCAGCCTTCTAGCACAGCAAGAAGGCTAACCTTGGAGCTCGCCTTGTAGATGGCCTTCCCGTAGTCTTGGACAATGACGCGGCGATGTACTCGGTTCGCCATCGCCCTTCTACCTTTTATCGGAGAGTTTGAACGGGTTCACTTGCTAGGCGGCAACGGCACATCCGTACAGCTCGAAGACGGCTTGGGCCTGGCGTTGCTGCTTCGGTCTTTCCGCAAGGTGCGACATGCCTATCGGATTGGATTGGAGTATTTCCGACTGAGATGGAATTGTCATTGTTGGCAGTGTAGGTCGCGGTTAGGTTGCTCGGACGAAGTCGCGTTTGCGGAATTTTGTAGGATTAAATGTGTCGGCGAAAGCATGGGTAGCCTGAGATGAAGTGCGATGTGAGAAGGACGTTGAGAAGAACGATGGAAGGAACGGAGGCGCGATAATGCACAGGTACTGACAGGGTGGCAGGCTGGGAGGCTGGTCCGTAATAACGTAATATCGGCGTTCTATGCCAAGAACATTGCACGTGCTCTCAGACTGGCAAGGGTGCTATTGACTAGGTACAGTGCCAGACGAGAAGTTGGGTATGTGGAGAGAGAGTTGGGAGTGGAAGGGAGAATTAGATTTCACTATTCATTATTTGAGAAGCTCCAAGGGTCTCTTAGTTCTTACTGTATTACCTAATGAGCCTCAAAACTAAACCTATTAAGAAGCATCAGGGGCGTCTTCGGCGACACGAAATTGGCGGCATTCGCAAACTGCTAGCGTACCTTGTCAGTGCAACGACGAATATTGTAGAGAAATGGGGGGCCGGTTTGGAACCAGATGGGTGGGGACAGGGGATCATTTTGGGTTGGAGGGACCGAAAAGGGTGCTGCGGGATGAAAGGGTCCAGTTTAGAAACCTCTGGGGCCATTTGGAGTTGGTGACGGCAGCGACGTCATCGCTAAATCACGCTTCCCCAGCGCTAAGTCGCCCGCTCTCGTTGCAAGTTCTCCAGCGACAATTCCGCAGCGCCTTCTCGCCGTTGCTCTCCCGCATCTGTCGCCAGCGATTGTGGAACCCCCTGGACGCTAGCGAGATTATTGTTTGCGATCATGGTTTCGCCGACGCTGTTGATTCCAAGTTCCAACCTTAATGTAATTTTGTGTCTTGTTGGCCGGGAATCAGCTCGGGCTGCCCACGCTGCGTCCGCAAGCTTGCGGCCTTTTCGTTTCAACCGCTATCAATCGCGAATACCCATCAATAGACTAGAACACAGAGTAAGTAAGCTATGCGTAGTAGCGTTCTCCCTCGTCACTCTCAAAGCTTCTTGGAGACGTTGTATCTCATTGGTTGCTGATTGACTTGGCGACCATTGGGCTATTTAGACACTGCTTTACCCCACCTCTCATCTTCTATCGTGAGACGTTCCAGCGCGATGGCGGAACCCATCAGCCTCGCGTCTGGACTACTTACGCTTGCCACCTTCGCCTTTCAGTCCAGCATCACGCTCTACAACACGATTCAGAGTTTCCAAAATCACCCTGAACGTGTACGCAGTCTCGCAGCAGAGCTAGAAGCGCTACAAGGAGTTCTGCGCACTCTAAGCGATACCCTCAGCAAAACTACTGATATTGACGTCTCTGCCCTCAGTCTACCACTGCTACGATGCGGCAAGGCTTGCGGAGAGTTTGAAGAGGAACTTAGGAAATGCTCATCACGGTCGAGTAGCAGTCGGACGAGCTTTCGGGACTGGGCGAAGCTGAAGTACATGGGTGACGGCATCGACGACTTCAGGCAGCTACTGGCTGGATACAAATCTACCATTAGTATCGCGCTCACCGATGCCAACCTGTGAGTTCTTCGGCTCTGTGTTCTGCAGCCGCTCTAAACAATGAACAGTCGCAAATCTTCCGTTACAGCCGAAAGCCTCCAAGGTTACAAACGCCTCATCAAGACCGCGACCGATGATCTTGAAGCACGCCTCGAGAGTATCGACGAGAAGCTCGAAACTATTTTCACGCGCACCGCCACCGACTCAGAGACAGTGGAATTGCGCCACATGCAGGAAGAGCGGCTGAGCACACAACAATGTCTCCAGATCTGCGCTCAGCTATCTGAGCACATCAGTCAGATCCAGCTGAGACCCACACAACGCAGCCTAGGTTCTTCTGCGGAGTCAGCTGGTGTTCCTGAAAGAATAGCTGGCGAGGCCATGCAGGAGTGCAAGATGCGCCTGAACCAAGCAACTGCAAAGCTGGAGGGGTACATGCACGACGTGATCAACCGACTGATGACACAATCTAAGGCAAGCATGGCGCAGGATGAAATTGCGAACCTAGAAAGCCTTCGCGAGGAATGGTCGACCGCTCGCCAGTGCATGGACATCTGCTTCAAGGCAGATTACAACTTGAAAGAGAAAATAAGCATCATCGAGAATCAAGCTACCGGAGATGAGACTGTTCAGTTCCTGGTGTCAACCAGCGAGAAGACTATACATGGTAAAAATAGAGGGGATGGCTTTAGAATCAGGCAAGTCGGAGGTCACCTTAGCGATGAGTCGCTCCAACAGCTGTCACGGGATATTGCGGTGATTAGCTCTGTGAGGGATGAAGTTCTATCTCGGGAAGGTGACACACTGCCTAGCACCGATAGTGCTGTCGGAGAGGCAGACAAATCAGACTTTCAGCAACGCCACGGCCGTGGCATGAGGCTTGCATCTAAGTCTAATTCGGGTCCCAAGTCGTCAGATGGCAGCGAGCTTGAAGGCTCGCAGAAGAAACCAAGCGCAGGATTACGGGCCGCATGATACCCATTTGCGCTCAGGCGATGACCATTCGCGATGTTAAACGTGAGTGAAGACAACAAACGGGGGTTTTCTCCTTCGACCGAACGGCTGCACTTCTCAGAAGGTCATGTACTCCCCTCGGCCAATGTTTATGTTACGTCTCGCTATGCCTCCGAGACGAATGACACCGGAGGAAAGAGAAGTACTTTGGAGGCCTTTCGATCATTCGGGGAACAACGAAGGCTCTTATTAAACGCGGTCCACCAGTAAAATGAATCAGATTATTGTCCCTCTAATTCCAGTAAGTTATCCTGTGCTTCTTGAAGTATCTCTTTTATATCAAGGTAAAGCTTTGCGTTTGCGTCCCTCTATCTCTCACCATTAGGGAACACCTTTCTCCCGTAACCTATTGACGCAAGGGATGAGTGGTTAATAAAACGGCGTAAAGTTCATCTCTGCGATCTTGAGAAAATCCCGTTCGTCGCCCACAACGTTCTTTTTGGAACCTGCCAACTTCCTGACGCTCTCAAACTCCGTTGGCCGACTGTCTTTACCATGTCCGTCATAATAAATGCAAATCCAGAATAGCATCAAGGACGACTCCAGATCATGCATAAATGAATGATTTTTATCGTCGAGAAGCACTTCAATCGCCACGAGCGCCCGTGTGCCGGTCTTCCCCATTGCTCCCAAAGACTTCTCCTGCTTCTCCTTAACGGCAAGGCCGAGGTCGATCAAGAAAGCGAGCTAGGAGTTGCGGTTGCTTTCGTTCACCATGAGGTTCTTTGGTGAGATATCGCCCCGCAGCAGACTAGCCTGTGTATGTAGCGGCTCGTATCCGTCCATGCAGCCTTCCAGTGCGGCAAGAAGGCCAGCCTGTGAGCTCGCTTTGTATATAGGCTTTTAGTAGTCTCGGACAATAACACAACGATGTGCTTGATTTGCTACCAGCCTTCCGCCCTTCGTTAGAGAGCTAGAACACCTTCGTTTGCTCGGCGGCAAGGTGTGTCCTGCAGCTTGAGAGCCGCTTCTACCCACTAGCGCTGCTGCTTCGGTCTCTTCGTGAGATGTGGCGTCCAGCCCTGGTTGGGGGGAGCATCGAGCTTTCTGGTCATAGTTTGTCGCTTTTGTTATCCGAGGTTTCTTCGCACGCTCCCCTGGACGTCGTCGTCCCGATCATTGACACGGACGGTCGAATGGTAATAGTATCTCCCGACATTGACCACGCCCTTCTTGGTCGCCTCGCGTAGTAACTCACCCTCCTCATAGCGCTCCGGAAACTCCCACGAGTCTTTGATAACAAGGGGTGCTCGCGTATTGTCTCCCTCACGATGGACTGTCCAGCAGGTCTTTGCTCGTCCAGCAACACTGGGCGCTATCTTATACAAACTTGCATGACCTAACTCTAGCTTGACTTTGGACGAGCAAAGCAAGACCCAAACACGCGGTTGCGAAGCGAGGTAGGAAGAGATGGATATTTCCTATCGGCTGCGAATGGCGCACAGTGAGGAAAGCCGATGGGGATTTTCTGACTCGTGATGGGATGCCAGGCCAACTGTTCTCGGCTAAGCCCGAACCTGCTTCCCCCTTATTGTACAAATCAAACTTGCAGCGACAGGGAAGGGAAGGATGAATACGGGCGAAAAGCTAAATCCAACCTACGCGCTTTTTAGCAACGGCGATGATTAAAGAACATACTCATTCCTCCGGCACATGACCCAACAACAAAGAGCATCCTGGTCACCTTTTTCTTCTATTCCGTGTCGAGCGAAACGTGTCATCTTTCTCTTTGCAAATTTTCCTGCCTCTTATCCTGAGCTGCCTTTCCAGAACTCGAGAGTTGTTTTATAGTCGGATCCTTTTACCAAATCTATTGCTACTATCTACTGACCATCTTATTTTGAAAGTCACGAGCTTCTGTTGACGGTTGGGATATTTGCAAACAGCCTGGCCCTGCATAATCCCATGAACATACGCCTCTCCAATGAGCATAAACCTTCTTTTCAGTCGCTCTCGCCTTAATACGAATGGGATGTTTCCACCCGAGAGTACGCAAACTGTGTCGCCGTACTGCAATACGGCAGGGTCCAATGCCGACGTAACCATTGGAAGTGTAAAATAGCCTTCTCCCCCTATAGGCATTTCTACCCTTTAGGACGAAGCGAACAGCATCTCCACAAGTGGCACTTTCTCCGCAATGTGATTGAGCTAAGCCCTAGTTGATGGCATGTCTTGCTGGTCCAGAATGCAGCAAAGTCAGCAAGGTGTTCTGACACTTTCCTAATTATCATCCCACACCAATCTTTACCCACCGTAAGGGTCCAGCAACCTACTCGATCAAGGGATTTGTTTGTCAGGTAAGGACTGGATTTGGTAAGAAATTTGGTTAGTACCTCTACCAATGCTGCATTCTGTGCACTGGGATTTTCCGAGCCAAGGATAATTTGGGTCATCTCGACGATGCTATCGAATTCGATACCTGAAACGCACAGAAATTCACCCCATCTCCCTGTCCAGTTGATCGAAGGAACCGGGGTGCGTTGTGAGGCGGTATATTTTTAGACCCTTGAACCCAGCGGTGCTAGTGTATAACTAGTGCGAATATTCCACCTTGGAACCCAGGTCAGCTTTCGAACGTTAGATTCGTGCTGAATGACGGAAAGTACGTCAAGGGTCTGCATCCGCCGAAGTACTTTTCTAGCAACTTTTCGGAATACCGACCGAGTGCGTTCTTTAACGCCAGGCTCCGAAAGGAAGTCCCGGGTGGTATCCATGCTGGTAAATCCTAAGAGTGCGTAAATGCGATCTTTTAGTTTCCCGCAGTTGAGTTTTCGAGTTACTTGCAGTATATATAGGAAGCTCTCGAATGGAAGTCAATTCCCATTTTTTTATACCTGACAACCGGTGAAATAAGTAGGCACGCAGCTTTTTATGCATCATTTCTCCATAGTAAAGCGTCCTTACTAAAGTTGAAGCGTGGTCACCTGTTTCCAACGGAATACTTGCCGCTCCCCAGAGCACTTCTGGAGAGGTTACCATTGTGATTTCTTGAACGACCCATAGTCCTGAAGACCAGTCACAGTTGTAAAACGCTGTCACTGGGCTCCACCACGGGTTCTGGAGGAAGGAAGATTATCTTCGGCCAGAGCAATGCTTCTGATTCGATTGAGCGCCAGCTCGGCTTCGCCATTGGTGTCTTCCCCAAGCCATACAAGGACACGGGTAGCTTTATTGTAGATTTCTCCCATAAGCTGTATTTGGTCCGCCTTTTCTTCCTGGTCTTTCCGGTTTATCTAGACGGCATCTGCCCATACTAGCCGTTGAGCATCAGGGAGGTAGAGGCGTCCGAGGGCATTCATTAATCCCGCCGGATTTCGAGCCTTTCCACAGCACCACAGGATGCCACCACGTTGGTTCTCCCATCTATAGGATGTGCTTCGTATGACGGTGCCGAATTGGTTGACAATGTTAAGGTGACAAGACAAAGCCCGGTCACTTCCTCTACTTAGGTGGACCGCTACTAATCTTATGATCCCTGAGCTTAGAGGGTCGTATCGACAGGGTCCGAAACAGAGCCATTCGTTTTGCGTCTTGCGGAAGGCATTTCAGATACTATCGTCGTCTGAGATTAGTATGTACAGAGTGCAGTGCCTAGCAGATTGAAACTTTCCGCTTCCATTAGGATTCGCCATCTTATTCCCGTCTCCTTTCTTCGATTCTAGAAGGTTCTTCTTTCCCCTCCTTATTTTGAGCCTCCCTGATTCGAAGAGAACGACAAACCTATGCCAGGCGCATCACAGGATTCAAGTCCACATCTCTCGTAGGGGTCGCCTGCTTGAATGAAAGCTAATAGCTGAGACAATGCCTAGATTGGGACATTATTCAGGGCCGATTGACAAAACAGCTCTACTGTATTGCTTTGGGTGTGCACTTGGGGTTGAAAGGCTTTAACGGTAGCCTGGCAGTCGAATTAGCGTGGCTCAGTCGGGGCAGGTAATCAGTGCAGTGAAATGTCTTAGCTTTGTTAAAATCCCCAGCTAGCGCGCCGAACTATTACATATATATTCAAAGAAATTACTTTTGATTTACTTTAGTATAAGTAAAATCAAACATAATACTAAGATTCGTAGTTATATATAAAATTAACTAAGTGCTCAAGAGATTTTTAAAAGAATTTCATATAACTAATATATATATATAACTACTCTAGGTATCTTAAAGTTAAATTTTAAAGCCATAACTTAGCTATTATAGCTGTGAAGGTAGAAGGAAAGCTCTTTAAAAAAGCATGCATTACGCAGGCCGTGCATTACTCGATAAAACACTGTAGCTTAACTCAGAGGGGCCTTACAGTTATCCAAACTCAAATACTCGAGGAAACCAAATACTAGGCAGCAGAGGACATAAAAGCAAACTACAGGTGTTATCATCAAGTACTACATACAGCATCCAAGGGGGTGACCCGTCCTGTTTATAGAGGGTGTTCGCACAGCTGTCCAATGCTTCTCGCATAGTGTTTCTTTCAAGGGGTGGATACCAAACCGTGCGGACATTCCATCATACAATACCATTAATTCATTAACCAGATCATAAAAAAAAACCCACCCTTACCGATAATAAGTTCAAAAGCAAGACCGTCGCCTTCTTCGGTCATCAAACGCAACCACTTCAGAATCTCCAGCCAGCCGCATACCCACTTGTCACATTTCCATCATCCCAGCCCCGGATTAACAATGCCGCAGGCGTTGTAGGCCCACATGCACTGGCCGGAATGCACACATTCCTTGTACAGCAACTGTTCACCACACATACAGAGCCAACCGGACAGTCGCTACTAGCAGTACAGTCTGCGAGCCCAGCGCACAAGGCATTGCCCGCACAGAAGCCCGTGCCGTCCGAAGTAGAGTAGCAGACGCAACCACTACCCGAGCCACAGGACGCAAAAGTATTACAAGTTCGACCTGTGCATGAGTTTGTAGAACAGACGCCGTTGGCGCAGGTACCCGATGGACACTGTGGGCAGATTTAGCTGATTTCGGATCTGGGGCTGAGCTTGTCAAACCTACCTTTGTGCCGCAGGCCCCACAGTTGGCAGGGTCGGATAAAAGATTTACGCATGCTCCATTGCAAAGAGCTTGGGTGGTCGTAGTGCATGCTGGGGGTACCTTTGAAGTTGGCGATGGGATCGAAGAGTTCCCAAATGGCGGTACAGTAGGTATCCTGCTCGATGATACAGGCGGTGTTGTAGGTGGGGGAACGGGGGTCGATGGTGGACTGGAAGGTGGAGGAATTGGAGTAGAGGAAGGAGGCACTCGAGTCGAGGAAGGAGGACTGGATAGCGTGGGGATTGGAGTAGAGGACGGGCGAGTGGGAGTCGAGGGTGTGGGACTTGAGGGAGGTGGGAGGGGAGGACTTGACGGAGAAGATACAGGAGGGTTTGATGAGCGAGAAACGGAAGGACTTGGCGGAGAAGATACAGGAGGGTTTGATGGGCGAGAAACGGAAGGGCTTGGCGGAGAAGATACAGGAGGGTTTGATGGGCGAGAAACAGGAGGGCTTGGAGGAGAGATAGCAGGCGTACTCCTGGGAGGGGTAGCAATTGGAGTCGTAGGCGGAAGAACTGGAGGAACGGTTGATGATGAAGACCCTACTACAAGATCCTCAAGGCCCTTGCATGCTTCGCTGGAGAACTGGCTCGCGATAGGATAGGCCTGGCTAGTGATATAGTTGCAGAACATAGATGCCCCAAACACGGAAAGGAATTCAACATCAGCCTTCTTTGATGAACTGTCGTCATAGACTGAGGTGACGCAACCGTCGACGACCGCCGGGGAGAAGGACCCAGTTGAGCCGCCAGTGAAGGAGGTCGTGCAGATCGCTGAAATTGTGTCTGAGATGAGCTGATCTGCGAACCCTTGGTTGTTCGCCTTTGATGCAACGTATCCCCCCAGTTGTTTGGCGAACAAATGTGTATTGTCTGACAGAGCCCTGAGCTTTAGTTTATACACCGTTCTTCTTTCCGTATCTGGCCCCATTTCTGGCTTTAATTGGTAAGCTGAGCTTCCTTGGATAAGGAATCCGAGGGCAAAAAGGAAGACTACCAAGACTCCAATTTTCGGATGCTGGTGACAGGTTGCGCGGCCCGTGAACTGAGCGGGCTGGGACTGTATAGGATTTGGGGACTTTGTCGGCACTGAGCCTTCTCCTGTTGAAGTAGCTCCACCTCCTCCTGTTGAAGTTACTCCACCTCCTCTTGTAGAAGTAGCTCCACCTCCTATTCCGCTGATGATAATTCCACCAACATCAATAGACGATGAAGAAGCCTGAGGAGACGCTACCGATGCTAGAACGCCCCCAGCCCCGGAGGATTGGGATGGAGGTCCAATGATGACGGAAGAGGCCCCAATCCCAGCCTGGGATGATTGTGGCAGAGGAATGACGATTATAGTAGAACCGCGTGGTGGTGGGGGCTCACAATCAGCGCCAGTGGTTCTTGTCACGGCGTCCACTTTTGTGCCCGCGCCGGTCCCATCGCTCTGAACGTGCAATCCCTTGCAGTCCGGTAGAGTGATATTCTGCTCTTGGGCAACGGGATGATCCACTTGATTTCCAGGTTGAGAAAATACGTATTGACTGATATAGTTCGAGCCTTTGGAATCGCAACGTGCGTTACTCTTGTAGTCCAACCCATTCCCATTGTCAACACTCGCACCGCCTGGGAACTGATCTAACACACCACAGCTAGGCCCGGCGCAGCCAAAATCTAACTGTGGCAGATTCCCAGGACCGCAATCCGTGAAAGTTCCCTTCAGTGTGGTTCCAGACATGTTTCAAATCTTTGCCTGGATTGAGGTGCTGTACTTAACGAAAGGAAGTTACGGGTATGAAGAGCGGAGGAGGGTATGAACCATTCTTTTATACATAGCCAGGCTGAAGAGCCGCGTGCGCGCAGCGTGCCTACTCTGTTTGATGATCTTGAAAGCCCACGATAGGTGCGTTGGCGCCTTTTCACGGCTGCCTTCTAGCGTGGTTGTTGCATGCTATATTTGCCGAGTATTTCATGTGTTTAGAACAAAGTAGTCAGTCAATGGCGTGAACGTCACTCTCTTGTTGGTGGGGTGATCACTGATTTTGTGTGGCGGAGGTAGGGTCCTGGGCAACTCTTCTCTTTTTGGGGTTCAAGGCTGGAGCCGCGGTGATTCAGCTAATGAGGCATGTTTCGGGCCGAGAGAGCTGAAAAGAATCGATATTTGACTGAGGGAAACTGATTGACGGATATGGTGAGTGCTAGCGAGAATGGTGTGCGAACTGTCCAAGATGTCCAAGCAACAGGAGTTTTCAATCTGCCCACCTGTAGCATGATGGCTGTGGACCGAAAACATGACGTCTGTCGGTGACAGATGCAAACATTCGACAGATTCACACATGGGCGCAGCGCCGCCATCAACGCATAATCCAGCCAGATATCCTCGATGGAGCAGGTGCCATAAACAAACGCTGCCCATCCCCCAAGTCAAGAAATCCTGTCACTATCACAGGTCATTGTTAAGACCCATTTGGATTTTCAGTCGAAGTAGGACCAGATGGAGGGGTTCAATGAGGGGATTTCGGTCCACGTTTTCGCGCCATCCAATCAGCAACAACCGGAACACGAGGGCTGAAGTGTGTTGGCAAGTTAGGCTGAGTAATTTTAGTGGGCGAATTCTTGGATTAGCTTGATAGGCTGAGAATAACAAATCCTAAACCTTTCGCTTAGCAGCTTCCAAGACTGGGGCTTGTTAGTGAGAGTGGGAGGACTTCAACATCGACCTCCCGTGCATCGGTTACAATACTCGGATGGGAGAATGTGCTAGTCCCCATTTCCCAGGCTCTGAAATCAGATTATCTAACCACTAAGCCTACACCGCCATGTTGAGTTCCTCCATGGAAGCGGAGAAATTAGAGAGTTCTGCAGCTGCCCGTGCAACCGTACCTCATGGCTGGGTGGCAGCCCTAGAGACTAGGCCGTAGATATCCATATAGAGTTTAATATTGTTTTTTTTCCACATGAGGTCAGTGGCCGGTGGAGGCTTCCTGGGAATCAAAGATAGAGTGACATGCTAGTCTTTCAGAAAGGAACAGTGCCCGGGTTAATTCTCTAATAAATACCTAGATCACAAAACAACTATAAAAATGATGTGGACAATAGAAGGCATAGCTATCATGTTAACACCCAAATTTGCATTCCCACCAACTAAAGAACTTGACGACTTAATTTGCCACTCTCGAATTGCCTCTCTTCACACCAACTCCTAGTCCTAAACTATACCCCTAGAAGTATTATGTAGCACTCGTCTCCTGGTTTCAACAACCACTATCTGAAAAAGTAGAGAAACACGCCTTATTCAAACAAAAGAGAGAAGAGTTAGCAACAATCAAGTAACGTGTAATTTAAATTTTCTCTCTACATGCTAAAACTAAATTAATTAGAGAAAGTTATACTATAGTAAAAAGCTAATTAAATTAAACGTAAAGTAAATTTTTACATAACGTAAATAAAAACTTAATTTATTTTACTAAAGTTATTTAGCTTATAAAAGTAATAATTTTATAATAGGTTTTTAGTATTAAGTTTTAGTTAGCGCTAGTATTAGCTCTAGCTACTTTAACTTTATAATATATTTATTTTACAAGCAAGTAGTCTACACAAGGAAACAGTCTATTCTAATAAAAATGTGTCGAGTATACTGAGAGCCTGGGACTGGGGCTCAGAGCCTGGGACGCGGCTCGGGATCTGGAGAGAGTATGTTCCGAAGCTCGGTGTATATAAGGAGAGCCTTCAACTCTCCTAGATAGCAGAGTCACTTCATCCGATCTTCTGAACAGCTACTGCCAGGCTATTTTATCCTCTATAAAATGTTATACTTTAATTATAATTTACTTTACAACACCTTGTTAGGCTGCTAGTCCTTACAAAGGATAATGCACTGTAAGGATAGAAACAGTTTGTACAACAGTCCTTACGCGCGATAGGTATATATACTATTCTGTAGCAAATCAACTCTTAGTTGATTATTCGCACCTTCTAGTTGAATTAGCGCAATGGTATAAAGCTCTTTTCTTACACACTTATATTAATTAATTAAATAATAATAATAAAATCTAATATATAATATTTAATTTATAAATACTAACGTATTTTATAAAATAGTTAGCTACACAAGCAAATTAGTTACTTTAAACCTACATAACATTAAGCTTGGTAAGCACCTCTATCTTTAAAACTACTATATAGAATTAGCTAAAGATCCTATAGTAGATTTATATATATACTAGTAATATAGGCTAAAATAATATAGCTTAGGAGTAAAATGTTGATGCAAGCTAATAGCAGCAACAAGCGCAGTTGTGTGACTAGCAGTCGAGTCTGCGCAGTCTCTGCAATCTCTTGTAGCACCCTCTGCAACACCTGTAGCTCCACACCTTGATGTTACTCTAAGGCTGCACCAAACTATATAGTATTGTATACTATTCTAAGGAATTATCAAGCAGCAGCAGGTTAAAATAATGTAGCGTGGTAGTAAAATGTTGCTGCAAGCTAGTAAGAACAGGTTCTTACAAGCATATTAGTTAGCAGAGACTCTATTAGGCTTAGATTTCCTCTATTTTAGCTTAGCGCCTTCCTAGTTTAGTTAAGCGCTATCTTATACTAAAGTTTATACAAATTTTAAAGTTAGGTAATGTTTAAATACAGTAATTTTTTTAAGCTAAGAGATTTCTTATAAGGCTAGATGTTTTATAACAGGCTAGTATAGCCTCACCTAACCTGTTTAGAGATCACACGACCTGTGCTTTGTATATAAGCATGAATTATAACAAGCGAGGCTTGGCAGCGATTCGTCTCTCTTACAATACACTCTTATCTTTCTCTAAAACCTTGCTCTTAGTGCTATCCGTGCTATCTCCTATCCCATCTTTACATTTCCTTTCCTAGAAGAACAATAGAGAGGCTAGTATAGAGAATTAATTATAGATTTTACTTGCTAACGCTTATAAAATAATTCTTTTTATATTATTACTAACTCTAGCTAAGAAACGCTTTTTATACCTTATTAAAAAAAAGCTAAGCTAATGCTATAAAAATTATACGTATAAAAAGTAAACTTAAAAGGCTTAAAAAGCAAGTAGTAAGGCTATTTATAAAAAGTATTAAATAAGTAAATTTAGTAATGTAGAAGAATAAAACATAGTTTAAAAGCATTATTTAAAACTAGTAAAGTAAAAAGAGTATTTTAATTATCTAAAAAGGCTTATAGTAGTAATTATACTAAATTAGCTCTACTAAGGTAACAGCGCTATTAAAACTATAGAAAAACTAAGTAGAACACTTATCTATGTAAAATAAATAAAAAAAGATATTACAATTAAATCTAATTATATTGTATATAGGTTTTTTAGTTAGTTGTAAATAAAATTAGGTTTTTGTTTATATTATTTATTACGCTAAAAGAATTTATCTCGCTTAGTAATTTATTTAGCTTAGTAATAGTTTCTTTTATACTTTATAGTATAATGTAACTTTATTTACTTTTTAAAATGTTGTAACTTACTTTTATAAAAAAGTTACTAAATACATCTAACAACTATAGTCTATATGTTATTAGCGTACATTACAAGCAAGTTGCTTACACACCTAAGTTGCTTACTTTTGCTAAGACTACACTACACTACTTTTTTTACACTAATGCATTTCTAATAACACTACTTAGATGTGTTAAAGAAACATTAGATATAGTTTACACTTTAAGCTTTTAAATAAGATATAACGTACTTTATAGGCGAGTTGCTCACACACCTGAGTTGCTTACTTTTGCTAAGACCCCACCCTAACAAACTCTATTATAGCCTATAACAACCTGCTCTAGCACTATATAGTACAGTACAGCCTAGAATATTATTTAGATACTACTTCTGCTTCTTGCTTACACATTTGCGCGTTATGCCTAGTCTAATTACACTGTTTGTAGCGCCTTTAGAATAGCTTACCTACTTTAGCCTACACCTGCTTCTTTACCTTCTTTTTATTACTACGCGCCCTAAACTTCTTTAAAGCTATTAAGTATAGGCTTTTCTAAATTATTAAAGTTTTTTTTGCTTTAATCTGCTTTCTTTTATATAATTTATGTTATATAGTAGCTTTATTAGCTGCTTAAAGCTTAGTAATTTTCTATTATGCTAACACTAGCTTATATATAATTATTACTACTCTTTTTAAAACTTTTTTAAATGCCTTAACTATAGAAGTTAGTAAACTATTTATATGCTTCTAAATTTTTATTTTTATAAGCATTAATTATAACTTAAGTTCTAAAGTATTACTTAGGGTTTACAACTACTAGAGCTTATTATATATAGGTAGTAGTAGTAATAGAGTGCGCAACTTTATATTAAAGCCTATTATAACTTATTATAGGTTAAAAGGAACTAATCTAGCACTTTAAAACTTTTTTTAAATATTACTAAAAGTAATTATAGCATTATAAGCTACTTTAAAGCATAGTAAAAACTTTATTTTTATAATATAAGTAATTTAGTTATATATAAAGTTTTTAGCTTAGCGCCTTTACACTTTTTTTAAAGAAGTAAAATAACCTACATTAAGTAGCTATAAAAGGTGTAATAAGTAAAAAAGTATATAAATAGTAATAATTTTATTATTTTTATAGTATTACTAAAAATAAAGTAAGTTATAGCTCTTATTGTTAAATGGGCTCTGACAGCTAGCTGCTTATGGTATGAGCACTTAAGTAGCAAGAGTAAGAGTGGTGTACGGTGTGCACAGCGTACGAGGTAGGTAAGGTGAGGGCAACATGTTTCTGGTTCTATTGCTCTTGTCTTTCCTCCGTACGGAGGAAAAAGGGGATATCTAGATGTTCGCGCACGGAGGTTCGCGCACGAGCATCATGTGACATAGATACGTGATCCTGCTCGTGCGCGATCGTTCGTATCCAGGCCGCGACGCTGCTGCTGCGTACGGACACTGGCAACTTTTCTTTTTGTCCAAAGAGTTGCCTTCCGTACGCGTTACCTCCCTTCTGTCTGTGTAGGTCTATCTAATTACGTTCTGCCTTTACTCCACCCCATTTGTTAGGACTTGCCTCGGTGATGCCGTACGTTAAGATAGGCTAGTTGCGCCATGTGGATAGCTCTATGAATGGTGTAGAGCGTTTTGGGCTATTGTTGTCTAGCCTTTGTGCGCTTGCCTTGTGAGTGATTTAGCGGTGTACAAACTGTTTCGTGCGGGGTTTTGTGCCGGAATGGTGTGGGATCTTTGCGTAGGCAGGTGCGTAGGGAGGTGTATATAATAAGGTCTCCCCTCCTCCTTTACCTTCTCTTCTTTATCCTTCACTCTCTAAGCCCTACTGTACCATTCCCTGGCTCTTTTCTCTTTTTGTACGGTGCTGACAGTGACAGATACTCCCGCCTGCACACACACACACACACACAGAGAGAGAGAGAGAGAGATGTCTCTCCAGCCTTCCTCCTCTACCTCCAGCGCCGTTAGTGCGGGCGTCTTCGACGTCCTTGTGCAGTCTGGCGGCCCGGGGCGCATCCGCGTCACCCTCCCGACTGGTTCTGCCGCTAATCGGCAGTTCATTCAGCGTCTCAGCATAAACGTACAGATCCTTTAGCTCTTCTGCTTCCTCCTCGTACGAAATGCTAATTGTGGACAGGCTGAGGAGCGGCATGTGGCGGCTTTGCCGTCCCACGATATCGACGTTGTCTTGCCTGCTGGCACCGATCTGCAGCTGTGGGCGGCGAAGGTTGTGCGTCGTGAGGGGTACTTCCGTGCGGTCCTGGTCCAGAGTCGCGGTCAGGTCCCAGCGACTCCGTGTGCTCGTCGTTGCGGCGGCACCACTGGTGCCTCTCCTTTTGTTGAGTGTCGTGTGTTGGCCAACTTCCAGGCCAATGCCTGCGCCTCGTGCGTATGGCAGAGCCGTGGTCTGCATTGTGACCACCATACGTGAGGGGTGGTGGCTTTTTCTTCTCCTGTATACTAGACAAATAGACTGTCTTCCTCACATATCCTTCTCTTCCAATCTTGTAATAAGAAAAATGAGTGCGTACGAAAAAAAAACAAAAGAGATAGGCCTTGTACAAAGGCGTTGTTAGTCTA
>NW_022985238.1:48059-118140 GCF_010093535.1 Lindgomyces ingoldianus | reverse complement strand
ATAAATAGTAATAATTTTACTATTTTTATAGTATTACTAAAAATAAAGTAAGTTATTAGTAAACCTTACTATACTTAATATATTTAAGTTTATATAATATAAAGTTAAGTAAAATCTGTTTTTTAAAATATACTAAGTTAGTTAGTTATAATTTTTTTATTAGTTTATATATTTTTTATATATTTTTTAAAAAAATGTATACTTAATATAAGTACACTTTTATATTAATTTATATGTAGTTTACTTTTATATATGTTATATAAAATATATTTAAATTATAGTTAGCTATATTTATTCTATATTTTTAGCTATATTAGTATATTAAGGATTAGCATTAGCTATATTAGTGTGTTAGAGATTAGCATTAGCTATGCTTAGTTATAGGCTATAATTAGTTACATGCTATAGTTAAATATTATTATTATATGTCTATTATTATTATATGTCTATTACCTATCTAATACTAATTTGCTAAGCATTATGCAACAACTATATAACAGCGTAGGCAAGATAATAGGTCTAAATGCAGTAGGAATCTAGTTAGAGGCATATAGAAGTGTGTGGGGACTTAGAACCTAGGAATGCTATTAACACCTATAGACCTTATATAAAAAATATTAGAAAACTACTAAGCTAGCTAAAAAAAAAAAGGTGTAACTAAATACTTAAAAAAATAAAAGTAACTATAAAAGATAAAGTTAAGTTATAGTTAAAGCTAATATAAAACCTTATTAGATAAGTTCTAAGCAACTTAAAATAAAATAATTTATAAAAATTATTATAAACTATTCTTTAACCTAAATAACTTACTATAAAAATAAAATAGTAAGTAGCATAGATAGCACTAAAAGTAAGCTTTTAAAGAAAGATAGAAGTGTATTATAAGAGAGACAAATTACTACTAAGCCTTACTTGTTAGAATTTATGCTTATATACAAAGTACAGGTCATGTGACCTCTAAACAGGTCAGGGGAGGCCATACTAGCCCGCTCTAGGACATCTAGCCTTACACCTACCTTAATGTGCTAACTATTGCTCTAAGCAAGCTTTGCTTTTACAGATCATTTATGAACTGTCGTAGTATTTTATAATTTACTATAAAGTTATACTAAAAGTAATTATATTATTAAACCTTTTAACTATTCTATATAGTTTACTAGTAAAGACACTCTTAGTTACTTTTTTACACTTAGTAGAATTTTAGTGTATAATGTTACTTAGTATTTTAAAGTAGTTGCTTTACTTTATATAGTTCTTATTACTTAATATAATTAAAAATCTTAGCTGTAAGCTAAGGTCTTTATTATTAGTAAATAATCTATTTATAAAAATAAACAGCTTTGCATAATTAAGCTATAATAGTAGAAAAGTAAGACTATGCTTACTATTATCTATCTACTATTAAATTTATGTGTTAAGTGTGTTAATATTATTATATAAAAGGTCTATAGTTTATGCAGTAATAAAGAGGTTAAATGCTACCTTTAGTTAACACATAAATGCAATGTATGCCCCTTTTACACATTACTTAATATATTATTATGTAGCATCTTTATTTTTTAGGTTAATTATATAAAGGTAGCTTACTTATCTTTTTTAAGTAAAAACTATTATGTTATGTGTAAGTTTAATTTTTTTGCTATTAAACTTAATAAGTTACTTTTTTACTAAAATAGTCTTATCTTTTATATAAAACTTTGCTTTTTACAGTTTTTTTTCTTCTCTTTATATAAAATTTTTTATTATAATGCTTAAAGTATTATTTATTTATAAGCTAGTAATACTAAAAGTGTGCTTTTCTTTATTAGTAATTAAGAAGTAGGGGTTATATAAAGAGATGTGCATATGTAGCTTTTCTTTATAGTAGTTATAGTATGTCTTAAACTAATACAGTCCTAATTTAGTAGCTTTATACAAGAGTTGTACAACCTAGAGTATTATATTTAGTAGAAAGCTTTAGCGCATCTCCTTTAGTAGCTTTATGTACAGCGTGCGCATAAGCTTATCTATTAATTAGATGTATACTTATGTAATATTACATAGTTTAAAATGCATTTTGTACATAGCTCTTAGGCTTACTTTTATAGCTAGAAGTAGTCTCTAGCTTATCCTCTAAATAGTTAGTAACTAGGTAAAGATTTCTCTCTTTTTTTTATTTAAGTAGCTAGCAAACACTAGGCAGGATTTTTTATATAGTTAAGTTATTTTGCCTTTTACTTTTTATATAAGGCAGAGGTTAAAAATCTAACCTTTATACTTTATTAGGTTATATGCTATAACTTTAAAAGTGCTATTAGTAATTAAGGTGTTTATCTTTATATAGTCTAATTTCTTAAATAGTTCTCTAGGTGTAGTAATTACACTGTCTATATAGAGCTTAATAGATAAGGCCTAATTATCCTTTTTCTTTTAGGTTAGAAATACCTAGTCTAGACTTTGTGCAGGTTTTCTTTACTTTTTACTTCTTTTAGTATCTATATCTTCCCTTTGCACTAGTGCAGCATTGCTATCCTAAGGGGCTTAGTTTATAGTAGGCTCTAGTTTTACCTTTATAACATTTTTATAGAGCTGTTTTTTTTTCCTTTTCTTTAAAAAATCTTTTTATATAAGAATTAGTTTATCTAGGTTATTTATTATAAGTAAGTTATCTTTCTTTTTTTTTTTATAGTATAGTTTAACTTATGTACATTAAAGCTTTAGTAGGCTATTTTTTTTAATAATAATATCTCTTTTTTTAATGCTTTTAATTTTATATAAGCTAGTCTAGCCTTTTTTCTCTTTTTATGCTATAATCTCTAAGCTAAGAGGGAAGTTAAGAACTTTATACATTATAAAGCTATTATAAGTATTAATTATATAATTAATGTTTACTTTTATATAGTTCTTTTAAAGTATCTTTATTACCTTTTATATAGTGCTTGCTTATGTAATAATGTCTAGTAATAGTAAAAAGTCTAAGTTAATTTTTAGGTATGCTTTAAAGACTAGCAGTGTAGGTACTAGACTATGTAGGCTAGCTATGTTATTTAGAGCCTTAACTGCTATCTGCAGGATAGCCTTATTATCTATACAGTTACCTAGCTTAGTCTTTAGGATGTTAAACACTTATTAAAGAGGTGTGTGCGCGTGCTTAACCTTTCTAACTGCCTAATGTGCTTCTACAGGCATCTGCCTATATGTAGCTCTTATAATCTTTATATAAGCTTAAAAATCTTTTAAAGTAAAGTTTATACTAGAGTTATACATAATATAGTCTAAAAGTTCTTAATAGGTGTTAATCTAGTATTTGCATAGTGCATCCTAGGTATCTTATGCAGACATAGATTTTAGAAATGTAGCAGCCTAAAATAATGTGTTTATATTAATAACATATAAAACATCTTTATTATTAATTTATATAATATTAATAATAACTTTATAGTTAAAGTAAGTGTTATTTTTAATTATAAACTTAAATCTTTGTAAAGCCTAGTTATATAATTAGTAGAGGTAGCAGAACTTCTTAATCTCTTCTAGCACTGCAGCATTAATGTTGTAGCTAGCGCTAGTTAGCATCTTCTAGAGTTTCTTTATGCAGGGGTGTCTAAATTAGCAGTAGAGGCAGTAGAGTTCTAATTTAGTAAAGAAAAACATAAATTTTTTTTTACTAATATTAAAAAAAAAGTGTCTTTATTTTTATATAATAAGTATAGTAGTTTTATCTTTACATATAATAACATTTAAAATGTTATTAAAGTATGCCTTAAGTTAGTTAGCATTTACTAGTAATAGTAGAAATAGTGTTAGAGTTTTTAGAATGTAGTATATAACTAGACTAATTAGGTTTTAGATTTGTATAGTACTAATTAATCTCTTTAGTGTCTAGCCTTTAAAGCTAATATCTGTTTAGCTAAGTGTCTAATTAATTTCTATACATAGGTTCTCTTATACATACACTTTAAGTTAAAACTTACTAACAGTAAAGATTTTTACTACGCCTATGTTTTATAGTTTACTTTAGTATACTATATAGTATTAGTTATTAAAGATAAACTGCTTAGCATATTTCTTAGGTTTAATGCTGTAAATGTTTTTTTCTGTTGCATAGTGTAAATAGGTAGCAGAGGTAAAGTAGTTAATAGCTTTTTTAGTATTCTTACCCTTTTATTTTATTTTTTTTATATTATGTAAATTATTTTTTTTCTTAGGGTAACTTTTAAAGTCTTAGATATATAAAGTAATAGCTTTATATAATAAAGTCTTATTATAGAAATTTTTATATAAGGCAACATACTAGTTCTTTGCTTATGTATAGTTATTATAAAAGTAGTTTAATAACTAATATTTTTTTTATAGTAGATAAAGCACTTTTTTATCTATATACAGTTGTCTCTAGATTATAGCCTAAACTTAAATAAAGATCTTTTATGTTATTCTTTTCTACATAAAAAAAAGCTTTCTTCTTATTATACAGACTTTTATTATATAGAGTTATATTAGCAGTCTATGTAGTATACATTAGGTAGTTTCTAGAGGTATTAGTTTACCCTTTAGTTTATAGTAACTTAAAGTAATGCCTATAAGTTACTAAATAAAGCTTTACATAAAGGCTTAATAGTAAACATAGTATGTTCTAGTTCTAGTTATTCTTAATAGGCTTATATAACAGCAGTGTGCAGTAAAACATTTTCTTAAAATTTTATTTTTAGTGCTTTTTATATAAGTGTAAGCTTATTAATTATTGTTTTAAAAGCTTTATATAAACTCTTATTAAAGTTCTTTTATTAGTATTATATAAAAGTTATTGTTATCTAGTCTGTCTAGTACTAGCTATAGTTTACATTAGTGTTAAAGTAACTATTTAAAGTGTTATATAAATGCTTCTAGTTATATCTAGAGCTTATGTTATACATATAGTACATATTTGCCTAACTTTTTAGGATATCTAGAAAGATGTTTATATACTAAGTTTTCTAAATATCTAGCTATTAACATAGATTAATAAAAATTTTTATTTTATTTATAAAAATGTTATATAGTTAACTTATATAGTTATTATTTTTTTTTATACTTTTTAGAATTATATAATCTTATTTACTAAAAGTTTTTCTTTAGTAGTTTCCCTCTAGAGTAGAAGTTTGTACAGGCTGTAATGTAGTATAGATTGTGCAGGTGGTATTAGTGGTGCATACACTACTGCAGGCGGTAGTGTGTACAATTAAGGGTGTAGAGCAGGCGTTAGGTAGGGTAGCATGTATTATTTGTACAGTAATTAGTGTAGTGCTAGCTAAGGTGTAAGAGCAGGTAATACTAGTATATTTAGTGTTAATAGCAGTATTATGTTTAGTCTACTTCTATGTAGAGCCTTATATAGTAATAGAGGTTATATATAAAGCTTTTTTAGTATAATTACTTTCTTTTATGCTATATTATATAGCTTCTAGGCTTAGGTACCTTTAGTGCCTAGCTATAGTGTAATTTTTTTATTCTCTAGCACTTATATAAGCTTTTTTTTAAATATGTAGCTAAGTGCTAAAAAGTTTTATAGTGTCTATTTTTTAAAATTCTTTATATACACACTTAAAAAAGTAGCGCTTTTCTAAGTTATTATGCATAGATTAGTAATTATATAACTTATGTATAATTAAGTCTATAGGCTTGTTAGAGCCTTTAACATATTAATCTTATTATTTTAGTACTCTAGGCTAGTTTTATTCTGTAGTGTTACCTCTAATATCTCTATATCTTTTATAAGTTGTTTATATAATAGGAATTATTTCTTATTTTTTTTATTATTACATAGAGTTATTAGTTACTAATAAGATTTTATTATAATAGTATAGTTAATTACTTTTCTAGTAAATTACACAGGTACTGCTGTTATCTAGCTGCTAGGTTATGCAGCTTTAATAGCTTTAGTGTGCGCCTTACACTATCTTCTTCTTACTTTATACAGTAGCAGAGCTTGCTGTATAATGCAAAGGATTAATATGCTATTGTCTAGCTACTAAGTTGTGCAGCTTTAATAGCTTTAGTGTGCGTCTTACACTATCTTCTTTTTACTTTATATAGTAGCAAAGCTTACTATATAATGCAAAGAATTAATCTACTATTTTAAAAAATAAGTAACTAAATAAAGTACTTTATAAAGTGTAAGTACTCTACTATTACTCTTTTTAAAAGATAAGTAATAAAATAAAGTACTTTATAAAGTATAAGTACTTTATTATTACTTTTACTAATTTATAGTTAATTAAATTAACTACTAATTAGTGTTAAATAGGCTCTAACAGCTAGCTGCTTATAGTATAAGCACTTAAGTAGTAAAAGTAAAAGTAGTGTATAGTGTGCACAGCGTACAAGGTAGGTAAAGTAAGGGCAACATGTTTCTAGTTCTATTACTCTTGTCTTTTCTCTATATAGAGGAAAAGAGGGATATCTAGATGTTTGCGCACAGAGGTTCGCGCACAAGCATCATGTGACATAGATACGTGATCCTGCTTGTGCGCGATCGCTTGTATCTAGGCCGCAACGCTGCTGCTGCGTACAGACACTTACTAAAAAAAAAATTTAATTTAACTTTAACTTAAATTACTAATAATTTTTTAACTAGCTAAAGAAAGCCTTTACTAAAGCTTTAATACTCTACTACTTTAACTTTAAACTACTAATACTTATAAAAGCTAATGCCTTAGACTATGTAGTAGTAGAAGTTCTTTTCTAGACTAAGCTAGACAGGACTATTAGGCCTATTATATACTTCTTAAAAAGAATAAGTTCTACAGAAAGTAATTATAAAATCTATAATAAAAAATTACTTACTATAGTACACTGCTTTAAATAATAGCAACCTAAACTAGAAAGTGCAGCGCATCTAATACAGGTTCTATCTAACTATAAGAACTTATAGTACTTTACAACTATAAAACAACTTAGCTACTAACAAGCCTATTAGTTTAAATACTTATCTTATTTTAATTTTAAGATTACTTATTATTCTAGTTAAAATAAAGGGAAACTAAATGCTTTTATAAGGTAATTCTAAGACGTCTCTGCTTAAAAAGAAGTGTAAAAGGCTTAACACTAAACTTTACTTTAACTTAAGCTATTTTTAAACTTTAACTTAAATAAAATAAATTAAATAATTAATTAAATTATTACTAATAAGTATTTAAATAATAAATTTATCTAAAAAACTTTAAACTTACTTTAAAATAGCACTAGTTAGTTAAAAAAAGTAACACTAGCTAACTATAAAAACTAAAATAGTAAGCTATATTACTATAACTAACTTATAATTCTTAATTTTAATAAACTAAGAATTAAATTACTCTAAATTATACATAACTTGCCTGTTAGAGAACACCTAGGCAGAGGAAAGACTCTTAACCTACTACAGAGAGAGTACTACTAGCCCTGCATGTTCTATACTGTACGCTAATATGTATTATGTTGCTATACTTACTGTAAAGTAAAGGCCTTTTAAAAAAAGTATAATAGCCTACTTAAACTACTCTTAATCTCTAAATAAGCTTAAAAAGACATATTAATTAATTTTATTATAAACTTACTTCTATCTAAAGAGTATATAAATATTATAGTAGTTGTTAATTACTTAACTAAGTATTAACACTTAATACTATGTTCCTTTATAACTGCCCTTAATATAGCCTAGTTATTTTACTAATACATATAAGTTTACTATAGCCTGCCTAACATAATTATATTAGATAGAGGTACACAGTTTGTCTTAGCCTTTTAGAATAAACTCTATAAATAGCTTTAAATTATTTTTTATCTATCTATAGCTTTTTACCTAGAGACTAATAGCTAGACTAAGAACATAAACACTATAATAAAATAAGTTTTATAAGTGTACATAAACTACTAGTAAAATAACTAGGTAAAATAGTTAGCTATAGCATAGTTTAAAGCTAATAACATAATATTTAAATTAACATAAGTATCTTTATTTTTAGCAAACTATAGATACTACTTTTAAATAAAATTTAAACTACTTTTAAATACCTTTTAACTAACTTATTAATTTATATAAGTAATAAACATAAATAGACTTATTAATAAAATCTAAAATATATCTAAATATGTTTATAAAAAGCTTATATAGGCTTAAGCTTTTTAATAAGAGTATATAAACTAATTTTAAACCTCTGCCCCTGCGTATGCAGCTAGTAAGAAGGTCTAGCTAGATACTAGAAATATTTAAATAAACTAATAATTAAAGAAACTTAATTAAAAAAACTTTAGCCTTTTTATAGTAGCCTATATAGTTTTATTACACACTTACTAATTAATTCTACCTAACAGCATAAAGATACACCCTGTGTTCTATGTATTATTACTGTGCTAAGTAGCCTTTAAATCTAACTATCTACTTAGACAGCTAAACCTACTACTTAAACTTATTATTATAAATAATAAACTAAAATATATTATAAAAGACATTAAATAGATTTAGTTTAATAAAAAAAATATATCTATAAATACTTTATAAAATAGACTAGATATAATAAACTATTATAAAAACTTATAGAAGCCTTATAAAAGAACTTTATAGTAACTTAATTCTACGCCTAATACCTATCTAAACTAAACCTGTACTCTAATAAAAACAACTTAATGCTAAAACTACTAATGTAAAGGATTCCCTTTCTAATAAAAAGGGGGGTACTGTTACAGTATCCTCTACAGATCCTAGGCATAACTGTATTAGACGTGTACTAGAGTATTATTAGTGCATGTCTAATATAAACACAATATAATATAGACATAAACTTAAGTATAAACTGTTTTAACACTAACTAAACTTAAAATAGGCTTAATTTATACTTAAAGCGCTTAGACTTTTAAGCTAAGTATTTAATTACTAATTTCCTTTTAAACCTTTTTATTCCTTACACAACGTCTTGTACCTACTATAATACCTCACGTAGTAATTAAACTAGACCTCTGTAAAGCTCTATAACCTTACTCGTGCACAATCGTGACATAAGAACACTAACTAGAAGGGAAGCCTACGTGTTATAGCTAATAGTTAGACTGTAATAACCTAACTAGCTGTCCTACACAGCCTAAACAACGTTAGATAGAAGACACTTAGCCCTACACTAAGTAAATTATGTAATAGAACAAATAAGAAATAGCTCTAGCTTTTAGACAAAAGCCTAGCAGAGTGCATTATCTAATAGAGACTTAAACATTGCAGGCAGTGCAGGCGTTGTAGGCTGTTGCAGGTAACGCATGCAGTGCATGCAACGCATGCAAACGCATGCAAACCTTATGTATATAGTTTTGTTTATAACTATAGTTAAGAGGTTGTAATTACTATTAAGTCTATTCCCTACACCTTATTTTATAGACTAAGAAGCTGTGATACTTTTCTAAAGAGGACACTGCTGCCTTGTATATCTTGCACTATATATACCTTTACTCCTATTCTTACAGATTAGGTTTACTAGCTCCCTATACAGCTGCTAGGTTAAACTATAAGCCTGCCTACCCTATCTTCTTCTAACTTACACTCTGCTTGACGAACTGTACACTTGATTAAGCTAAGTCCTTCCCTTTCTGTTAACATACCACTATAGGCCGACGTACTCCCGAAAATACCATTTCGCCGGAGTAAGGATTGTAACAACATAATACTTAAGCTACCCAAAGGTCGAGAGTTCGAGTCCCAGCAATCACTCTGGCTTAAATTATAGCGAGGCTATAATTAGGGTAGAGCAGATATATATCCTCAGCCTTAAAGTCTTAGGGACTAAGACTGTTAAGGGGGGGGGTAGTGTAACGAGGTCGGCACGGTCAACCACGTGGCCTTCTCTCGCTCATAGAGGTTTACTGTGTTTTAGCGTGTAATGCACGGCCTCGCGTAATGCACGGTTCTGCGCGAAGCTGTTAAAACTTCAACCACCTCTCTCTTAACTAATATAGGCAGTATTAAGGCCGCTTTAGAGTTGCTAAAATTGCTAAAACCTAGAGAATTACTAAATTATGCTGCAGTAGCTAGGCAGTATAGCGTTAATTAATCTACACTTTTAAGGCGTCACTAACGCGTTACCCGCCTATGTGCAGAGAAACTTAAAAATTAGCAACTACTTAGCCTAGTGCAGAAGAAAGAGCTAGTAGAGTATATTAATAGGCTTTACATAAAAGGTCTATTCTTTTTAAGATAGATAATTTAAAATTTTATAATAAAAATAAGTAGTATGTAAGCTAGCAAAAGCTAAGTTAATTAATTTATTAAAAGGCACTCTATTAACTTATTATCTTAATAGACATCTAGCATAGACGCTGCGCGTAATAAAGCTAACTTAGCATTTAAGTACTTACTATATTTTAAGCTTATACACAAAAAAATTAAGCAATATAGCATAGAACTACAGCATACCTATAATATAAATAAAAAGGGCTTCCTAATTAAAGTACTGTTAAAAATAAAGTAAATCTTCTTTAGATAGCAGTATAAGCAAGGTATTAAGTAGCAGCTTATATAGAATAGTAATTGCAAGTAGATTATAATAATAGCTTACATCTGCGCTAATAGTAGCTCTCTTACACCTGCGCTAATCTACTAAGCTATTTTTAACTATATATAAGACTTTTAGCTATAAGATTTTAACTTTTTTAAGCATTAAGCTTTCTTTACTTTATTACTTATAAGTTAGATAAATAATAAACTAGGCCTAGCATAGCTTAAACATGTGTTTAATTACAAGACTAAGGCAAAGGTGTAATAAGTGTACTAACTTTTATTTCTAGATAGCTATAGATTACATGTTTTAATAGAGTTTATTAAGTACTGTAACAATAATAAGATTCTTCTAGCTGTATACCTACTGCATGCAACTTATACACTGTAGCCTCTTAATGTCTGCATGTTTAAACCTTTTTTATTAGCCTACTTAGCTAAGCTAGCTAGCTTTATAAATAAATACTAGAAACTATTATTAATTAAAAAAAAAACTTCTATAGTATGTTTAATAAAGCTTAGAAAATATTCTTTAAGCATAAAACTATTTTTAGTGCTTTTAAAGTAACTAGTTTATTACTATTTAAGCTATAAGTAGTTTTAGATTAATTTTACTATAAGTAAAAAAAGCAACTATTCTTTAGTAAAAGCACTAGCTTAGCGCTTAGTGTAAAGGATTAGAAAAGGGTTAAAGGCTTTTTAAACAAAGTTATTAGTAATTTTTATAAAAGAGATATATAAAAGCTTAAAAAAACTATCTAGTTATTCTTAGTATATTACATCCTCCTCTAGTATAAGCTTAAGCAGGTTAAAGATGCGCTAATTAATAAAAAGAAGCGCTGCTAGCGTAGTAAGCCTCTTCTACTAGAAGCACCTTTAAAATATTATAGTAGTATAACTTTTTAGTCCTTAAATAAGGTCTAAGAAGCATATAATTATTAAGCATAAAAAGATGCTAAAAAAAAAGGCTTTATAGCTTTAAAAATAAAAAAAGGTAAAGTGTAAAAAAGCAAAAAAAGCTAAAAAGGCGCGTGTAGTTAAAAAGAAAAGGCATAGAGTAGTAATAGCAAAGAAGGCTTACCTGCAGGAGCTTAAGATAAAAGCAGCTTAACAAGAGAAGGTAGAGCTTACCTAGCAGGTTAATTAACAGCTTAAAAATAACCTTTAGTAGGTAATAAAAGGCAAGCAGAAAGCTCCTACGCCTATTGCTAGTACGCTAGAGGATTTTAATAATAATGTAGCATTAAATAAAAAAAGGGAGCTAGCATTAGGCAGGACTTAATGTAGTAGGCAAATTAACCTCTCTATAAGGTATTACATGTAAATTATTACTAGGAATAGAATCTATAGCATTTAATTAGTATTATAATAAAAAATTTATATAATTTATAATTTATATAAGTCTCTAGAGCTTTAAAAGTAAAAGGCGCAGATTGCCAAAATTGTGCATTACGCGAGGCCGTGCATTACGCGCTAAAACATGGTAGGCTAGGCTAGAGACAACCGCTAGTGCTAGTGCTTACCCTAGCATTGCCTATATATATTATACTATGCGAGAATACTTAGCTTAAGTATTCTCGTGCGTACCTTTTGGTACAGTGGGGAAAGTCGTATAGTATCGGCTTGGCAGGCGGGGCGCCTACCTCATTACAACGCTTAGCGTGCAAAGAATTAGCTATATTAGCTATAAATGCTATCTAAGGGGAAATTCCTTGCGCATATAGCTTAAGTATAGTCTTAATAATCACCTGCTTCTTTTTATTACCTAGCCTTTATAATTTAGCTGTAGAATTAGCTTATAAAGGTTATTTAGTGCTATAGTTATTTATTATCTTTTATAAAACTTTACATATAGCTATAGCATATTTCTTTAAGAGTTTTATGTTTTGTTTAAAAGCCTAGAGTGTAAGCTGTATCTAATGTTCTTTTAGCGCGTCTAAGTAGTGTTGTGGGGAATGCATTAGTGTAGGAAGGGTGGTTTAGTAGGGTCTTGGCAAAAGTAAGCGACTCAGGTGTGTGAGCAACTCGCCCGTGAAGTACGTTAATGGGTTCGCTAATAATTAGTCAAGCCATCAGCTGACTAGATCCCGACAGCAGGAATAAGCAACGTCCTGTATATTATTTGGTTGCGGGGATCGGATTTGCCTCCTATGGCGCGGTTAAGGTGCAGGTGCAGGTACAAGTCCAGATACATCAGTTAGTGAGGTCTCCCGAATTCCCCACCGCTAGCTGGGAGGAGGGCCGACCCGATCTGGCCATGGCCTTGTGAGGTGGCAAGTTCTGAAGGTGTTCTCAGGGAATTGACCAAGAGTATGGCCAAGGGTGGTCAGATCGCAAGTGCTGCACCCAAGGTTATCTGAAGTTACAATAGAGCCTCGTTGCCAAGCCTACTTGCTGATCATCATCCTTGCAGTCGACCCAAACGGTATTAGTGAACTGCCACAATATGAAAATACTCCCTTTGCTTCTATTGCAATCCGCTACGTGTGCTTATCGCAACTCTTTGTCCCCTTCCCTTTCGCCATCTCTATCACTAAATATAGAATTGACACTGCAATTATTGCCCTATTAGAAGGTCTTGAGCCAAATGAGTTTAGAACACACGCAGCTCCGCTAAAACACCGTAAGGTCACTCTGTGGAACCGCGTGGATGGACAACCCTTAAAAGAAGAGAAGGCTTAAAGCTAACACTACCTTACTCTACCAGAAGAGAAAGCCCTAGTTAAATAGTTTGCTGCAAATTTCCAACAATAGTTATCCTACTACGATAAAGCACCCACACTCGCTAGCATTTATTATCACCTGTTAGGGCGTCGCAACAGACGAAACGATGAGACCCCAGGGAAAGCACTAACCTTAAGCCTTCTGTAAACGCCATCGAGACCTTAAAGCGAAGAAAGTGAAGGCGATAGACTAGATTTTAATGGTAATAACAGATATAAGAAAATCACACACTATTTTAAGGTCATGGGAAAGGAACTTTAAGATCCAGTCATCGTGCCAGAGAATTTTTACAATATGAACTAGACAGGAGCTATGCTAAGTATGCTTAACTCCGTCAAAGTCCTATTAGGTAAGGACGACCGAAGGGATTATAGGAGCGCGGGCGTTGAGCAGACGATGGCGGCTAAGTACATATCTGCAGAGCGTAGGTCTCTTCTCCTAATAATTACTTACCCTACTAAAACCTATTGTAATAACTGGACCACCTACCTCACCCCTAGCTAACATTGTACGTGCTCTAAATCTAGATACACTAATTCTTAGATCTTGCTAGAGTCGCGTAAATGAGCCCTTAATCCCTAAATTAAAGCGCTTTACGTCTTGAAGTACGGCTTTAGAAACAACACTCTCCTATGCTATTTTCCTTCTCACACTTCCGATAGGCTACTAACGGCGGCCTATTACGACTAGGTTAAACAACTGCATTAAGAAGGTGTAAACACAATTAGTAAAGAGTATTTCACGTCTCTATAGCTTTGTAAGGGAAAAGGTGCGCACGTCTAGGAAGTTTAATGCTATATAAACTAAGGCTAGTTGAGTCCCGCTTAACCTAGATAGAGTACTTAGAGATACACTTAAGCCTTATGCTAAACTAACTTTTCTAAAAGCTTAAATCATAGAGACGCAGGCATAAACAGAAGACAATCTCTCTAAACGATAGTAACGGCAGAGGCCTTATATCGTTCCGTAAACTAACTAAACAGGATACCTCTCCGCTGAACAAGGTAAGCTAACAGCAGCTGTAGAAGCTTGCTAAAGCCCCCTAGCTGTACTTTGCTAAGTGTGTCTTCCTTTAGAATAAGAATCAATTCTTACATAAACAGAATAATGAAGCTAAACGGCGCAAACCAACTAAGTCAACAGTAGTAGGCAGGCGAAAACAATAAGCTAGAAGGGTATTGAGGTATGAGAGAGATATGCTACAAAAGAAGCTGCAAAAGAGACCGCAGAGGCATCAGGGACAAATTTTTTGGAGGCGTAAAAGCTCCACACTGGCCTACAAAAAGGCTAAAAATGTATAAGGGAGTTGGGTAGAGATTGCAAAGGATGAGATTGCTACTTGAGGAATAAAATATTACTGCTCTGTTCTCTAAATAGGATCTAGATTAGTATAAGAATGCTAACCCCTCTTCTTAGCCTAACATTTTACTACAGAGACTTAACATACGTCGCACTCTCGGTACCATGGAGCACTTTTTACCTTAGATTACGATATATCTTGCTACAACGTTACTTCGGGTTAGTGATTAATAGGTCGTAGAGAATTAGGGATGCTGGAAACTAACAAGGATATAGCTTCCTCTTGCCAATAAGGCTCCAGCGCTGGTGATAAAGGTGGAGTATACTGTATAACACAAGCGCAGACACCTTCGCATGTCCGCGCTCTATTCGCTCCTCTACGCAGGAAAGCTGTATTATCCAAGAGAGTAAAGATTGCGAAGGCGGACTAGCTGATTAGAATATAGCTTAGTAGTAATATTATAAAATTACTCAAAGTCCCGTGACTGTATGAGCTGCTGAAAGAATGGAGATAGGCTGCAAGTAAAACTTGCGTGACGGAATCACTTGGAATTTCGTGCGAGATCACGTACACTCTGAATATATGTTTTCTAGCATTGTACTATAGAATGATATTATGATTAGATTAGAGCTTCTTATGGCTTCAAAGTAAAAATAGTAGTGTTAGCGTTACAGCGTGGGAGACATTGTCGCGGTGTCTAAGTTGCACTTCACAGAAATAAGCTAGTCAACCGCGTGGCGAGTGTAACTCTTAGGTAGATATTGATAGTTGTCAAGGAGTCGCTGAAGCGCGCCACTCTTATAACACTAGATTGTTGTAAAGCTGAAGTTCCTTCGATCTGTCCCAGGACGGCGAGTATCCCATTACACAAGGAGGGAGCTTATCTGACCACCGTGGGGTTCTTCTGGAATGGAGACTAGTGCGACTTAAAAATTCGAAACAAACAGGACAAATTTAATTCAAGGGTCGAACGCCAAGTCTGGGGTCTCGATTACTCAAGAGAGAAGGAAAGTCTTGTCTCTTCCCTGAACTGAGCCTCAAAATCCTCCAGGACCTTCTTCCTTGACACCGCCATTGCCCTCCCTGATGCTGTCTTCATCATGGCTGGCAGCTTCAGCAACTTCTCTCCAAAGTGGTCTACTGCGAGCGACATCGGCTGCCCTTGACGCCTTGCCCCTCCAAAGGCAAAGCATCGGCCTACACCCACCGCACCAATAGCGTCAAGGCGGTCAGCGTCTTGAACAATGGCAAGCTCGGGATACTTGGCTAAGACTTGCATGACAGCTTCAGTGTTCTTCACTTCGTGGGTGTAGGATACATGGTGGACAATTGTTTGGACCTTCGCCGCAAGTTCGTCAGAGGCTCCTCGTTCTCGAAGAACGTGCGAGATTTGGTTTTCGATGTCTTCTCCTGCTTTAGCATACTTGTAGTCGCCGACGTCGTGGAGAAGGGCGGCGAGGAAGATAGTTAATGTGTCGTATTGAAGGTCGGGGTTGGCTGTCAGCTCTGCCTCGAGCAATTTGTTGGCGTTGGAGACGACTCGCAGAATGTGGTAGTAGTCATGGGAGTTATCGTGATGTGGCTGAGACATGTAGTTGTGAACGAATGTGTTGATGGACTTGAAGAGAGTCTTGTCCTGCTCGTTGATGGCAACGACTGGAACCGGAACTGAATTGGCCATTTTGAGGAGTAGTGATTAGTGTAAAGGATACCTAGTACAACAGATTTAGAGAGAGAAAAAGGATTCTGGGTTGATGGTAAAAAGCTGTGGAGAAAGGCGCTAGCTATTAAGAGGGCGGCCGCAGCCAAGTCTCGTAGCTGGGGCATCTACCGAGGACATGTGGTGTGATGGACATGAAGCGCAAAGCTCAAAAGGGAAAGAGAGGAACTTAAGAAGACACAGTATTTTAGTGCAATGTAGGTTGATGTTTACTCAGAGAGCACCAAAGGCGCCCATTGCATGGAAGGCAATGTGTATGGACAAAACGCGTGGTCACATGCATGCGGGTGTTCATTCCTTTTTTGCCCAAGTGCGGCTGCACCAACCATTCAGTCATCGTATTGACTGGAATGACGCTCAGCTAGGAAGGTTTTCGGAATAATTGAAGCATCCGGTCAGGCGCCCTTGCGGAGGTGCGGCGCAGAAAAGGGCGACGCTGAACAATCCGATGAGAGACGGTCTAGTATCCAATCGCCGTTCTTCAGGCGTCAAGGCGCCGAATTAATGCACTCTTGAATCCACGTAATGGTGCTGGAATGCAGAAGGACAGAAAGAAGATGTTGATTGCAGACCAACTTCCAGACAGTTGCTGGCATGTTTCCGGTCAATGGTGCATGCTAAAGGCCGTGGAGCTCATATCGGGATCAGAGAACCGCCAATTGCAGACAGACGGAGCAGAATATGAACCAGTGCAGCACGCCGAGATTGACATGCGGGAAAGAGAGTTGAAAGGTCATCATGCCCCCTTAGTGAAGTTTGTGGTTGCTTGATTGGACCTCGGCACGCGGCCACACGAGCATGACTTCACTCCTTCCCCGGATTGCGACCAGCCTCCTGTACTCTCCACACAACGACGGCCTCCGCGATAAGTCAACCCATTCATTGGGGCGACCACAATGTACAAGCAGGCGAGCCAGCGGACAAACCAGGCCTTATCGTTGCCTCCGAAATGGTTCGGGATGTACTCCGACTTCATCACGAAGAACGCCAGCGCCGTGTCACAGATCGAGTCTGCGCTGCGCTCACTAACGTATATCATCCCTGGTACATGCCCTTTGTTCGCACCGCTGTGGTTGCTTTGTTACTGACGTTCTGCAGGCCGATTTCGAGAATCTGAGATCGCTTCCGAGTCTTGTAGGTCCCTCCGTTTGGTCATATCGCACGCGCCGGCTAACATAGCCCAGTACATAGCGGCGTCCAGCTCCTCTCTCTTTATCATGACTCTCTTTTGGCGAAGGCGATCGCGCGACTTCCTGGAACACAACGACACCATCCCACACCCCACAGTCGTTACACCCGCTTCTGGACCCAGCGATCCCCAACCTACAAGCGGCTAGCGCTGTTACTTCAGATGATCCAGTACACCGAGCTGCTATGGGAGATGGCTGCGAAGAGGAAAGGAGAGAGGATGCGGTGGCGCGTCGTGGTGTTGCTCGAGGTCATCAAGGCCTTTTGTCGGTTGCTGCTGTTGCGGTTGACCAACTCGAGGCCGCTTCTGTCACCGCCCCTTCCTCAAAGAGAGGTGGACCCGAGTACCTTGGAAGACTCTTCGGCATCCGCAGATGGAATGGATACGCCTCCGAGTGAAGGCTCGGTGGACGCGGAGAACTGGACGATGCCTAGGACAGGGCTGTCCATGCCAAGCCTGCCGGATTCGTCTGATATCTCCAGCTATCTCCTCTCCAAGGTTCTCACTGCAGACGACATCAAACCTCCGAAGGCGTTGCTTCACCGTGTAAGTGGGAAGGGTGAGCTAGCAGAGGTTCTGTACATCCTGAGACCCGTTGTTTATGCTTTGGCCATGCAACACTTCAGTGGGGACAGGAAGAGCTGGCGTCCATGGTTGATAGGGTTGAGTATCGAGTATGGAGCAAGACAATTAGCCAAGAAAGACTTCCAAGAAAGACTGGCCGGCGGACTAAGGGGTCTGACCGGCCTTGAGAGGGAGGAACTGAAGAAGCGTGGTTGGGCGCTTGGCTGGTGGATGATGCGCGGTGCCTTTTATGAAAATATCACCAAGTAAGTCTTACACCACAAAGCGGTTGTGCCTCAGCTAACAATCTGCAGGGCTTGGATACACTCGGTCACGCGAAAGCTTAGAAACAAGCCTCTATTAGACATTGTCGGCGGTGTCATTGAGGACTACGAATTTCTCTGGGATCAGTATTATTTCCCAACCGCAACTCTTTAGCACTTTCTTTTGTCAGTATGGAAGGTTTCGGGATGAGCACTTTGGAGGACGGGTGGCTCCGCTGTTGTAAGAATATGCATTGGATATTGGGAGGGATGTGAGCACGAAACTTCATTGTAAGCGCCAGTAGGGAATGTTTCGGGCCACTTCAGTTTGTGGGACTACTGGCTTGGTCTCTAATTGCTATTCCCTGGTGTCGTATCTGGCTTTCTTACGTCTTACGTCTTTTATTTGCATCTCTGTGCCTTCTTTTGGACTTTCCCAAAGTTGGCTAGGCTTGTTTAAAAGGGAGACATATTCTAATGCTCTCTCATTCAAACTCATAATCTCGTTCCACACAGGTATCCCAACTCCAAACAATGAAAGCTATTATTGGGACTCTATTTACTGCATCTTGAGACCTAGCACCGAACATGACAGGGGTAATCTAGAGTAGAAACGTGCATCCTTTTTGACACCCTCCCCAACTCCAGCAAGAGGTCTAACAGATCAGATTGCTGTTTAGCTAGTTCTACACCTCGCGTGCCTGGCCAGAGCTCGGACCACATACGCAGCTTCGAAGCTTCGGAGAACATCACAGAAGAGCCTCACCAAAACTCAAATCCCAACCCATCCCCCACCCAACAACAAAGACCCCCTCCCTCCTCCACATATCCCATCGCCTCTCCTCCGACCCTTCTGATCGCAAACCACAACCATGCCAGCCACAACAGCCGAGACACTATCACTCGTCACCCGCAATGTCTCCGTCGCACCTCTTGTCCTCCTCTCCGCAGCAGATCACTACGGCCGCCAAGCAAAAGGCACACGGAAACGAGTGGTCGGCGTGCTACTCGGACAGAACGATGGCAAGAATGTGAGAGTATCAAACAGCTTCGCGGGTGCGCTCCTATTCCCCACATTCGCCGCCGAAACAATTCCCTATCAGCTTCAAGGAAGGCAAACCCATTGCTCAGCACTGACTTCTCGATATAGTACCCTTCGAGGAAGACGAGAAGGACCCATCGGTGTGGTTCCTGGATCACAACTATGTCGAGTCGATGAACGATATGTTCAAGAAAGTGAATGCGAGGGAGAAGCTGATTGGGTGGTATCACACGGGTCCGAAGCTGCGAGCGAGCGATCTAGAGATCAATGAGCTGTTCAAGAGGTACACGCCGAATCCACTGCTAGTCATCATCGATGTGCAGCCGAAAGAGGTGGGGGTGCCGACAGATGCATATTTTGCGGTGGAGGAGATCAAGGATGTAAGATTTGCATTTTCTGCCGCTCGGCTTTCCCAAACGAGACTTCACATGAATGCATTAGACGGTGAACTACATTTTATAATAATTTTGGGCTAACGGTATTTGATTCTAGGATGGCACAACAACCTCCAAAACTTTTGTCCACACACCCTCAATAATCGAAGCAGAAGAAGCAGAAGAAATCGGTGTCGAACACCTCCTCCGAGACATCCGCGACGTCGCCGTCGGAACCCTATCCACGCGCATAACCTCGCAACTCCAATCCCTGCAGGGCCTGCATCTCCGCCTCCGCGACATCGGCCAATACCTCCAAAAAGTCCTCGACGGCGACCTCCCCGTCAACCACGCTATCCTGGGCAACCTTCAAGACGTCTTCAACCTCCTCCCCAACCTCTCGACCCCCAAACCCACGCCTGTGGGCGGCGCAATGAATGGCGTGGGACCTGCGGCCGGGGCGGCGGGTGCACTAGATAATTCTGAGTTGGCGAGGGCGATGAGTATTAAGACTAATGATCAGCTGATGGCGATTTACTTGTCGAGTTTGATCCGTGCTATCACTGCGTTCCACGATCTCATTGAGAATAAAATTCAGAATAGACAGCAGGCGGAGGAAAAAGAAGCGAAGAAGGAGGAGGCTAAGGATGGCGAGAAAGATAAGAAGGCGAATGGTACGAATGGAGAGACTAAGGAGGGGGATAAGGAGAAGGGGAAGGAAGGGGAGAAGAAGAAAGGATAGACGGGGGGCTGGAATGGGGAGATTGCGGGTCTGGTGGGCGATGCGCGTGGGGTTGGGGTTGGAAGATGCACTGAAGTGTATGATATGGCATCACACTTTTTGGTTCAGGAGAGGAGAATGGATCCCCCGCCCCGTTCTACACTGCACTGCACTGCAGAAGGCGGCTGCATAATGGCTATCATATTAGCATGAATGGATAGATTTAACATGACAAGAAATATCGGATCGAAGACTTTGTCCTAGGTTAGATGCGCGCAGTCGACGATAGTCTAGGTATGTATTACGACAGACCTGATCTACACAACTCTCTATCTGTTACTGTCACGAGTGCTCTCGCCCCTGCTTCAGCCTCACCTAGTTCATAGCCCTACCTCTACCTGCACTATCCTACCCCTATTCCTCAAGCTCTTCGTATTACTACTCCTTAATATCAAGATCTGTGCCTGAATAGAAGATCATACAATTATACTTCCGGTGATCGCGAGCCGACTGACTTTGCAAAACTGTTGAGCGTTCCCGCGAACATCCTCATAGACTCCAAAAAAATATGTAGCTGAGCCCGACGCTGAAAGGATTTAGTTAACTTCGACATCTTCATGAACACCCTCTTGGAACCTTGAAGTCATTTTAGCGGGATCTAGCGCCAAATGACTGTATCCTCTTGAAACGTCCTCTTAGACTCAAAATTCATCCGTGGAACGTGGCGTCAGAGGATTATATCTCCTTAGACGTCCTCTTAGAAATCATTTCGCAAAGTCTGATGCCAAAAAGATTACATTAGACGTCGTCTTTGCCATCGTCTTACAAAATCTTTCCGTGCAACCTCACGCCAAGAGATTGCAACATTCTTGGACATCTTCTTAACGTATCCCTGAAAATCTCTTGGCAGCATTTAACGCTAAGAGCAGACCTACAGCGCCTTAAACTAGCGAAGAGCGTTCCAATGGCATACCGTCTTGAGGTGACTGGCGAGCACGATTGTGGGTCGTTTATGAAAACAAGTTTCGATATTCCCTCATATTGCAATTTGAGAATGGTGCTAATTCCTAGCTCCAGACAGCTTGCTGGCCTACAAGTAAAGTAGAGGCAAAAATCGGAGGGAATGTATGGCTAGATGTAGGCATTACTACGTCTAAACGCAAAAGGAGTATTTAGATTAGTTACGTCTTGACGTCCAGATTCGTATTAGAGCGAAAGAACCGGGCCGGAACTGGGTTTACTACGGTTGTAGAATGACGGCAATGACTTCTTCAATGGATGAGGTGTCAGCGGCGGGTAATAGGATGTATGTTTCTGTGCTGTGCTGCGTTAAAACTATCGCGGCACATACCTTTACGCCTCAGAGAACATGTGATAGCCTACGGATCTTTAGTCGCCCAGCGGAGTGCCGCACACCCCGTAAATGTTCAAGCCGTAGCAAGCCGTGTCTTCATTATCATATCACATCACATCATAACTTCGTAAGGCCATCCCTCTCCACATCAAGCCCGGGTATCAAAACTCAATCCTCTCTCTCCTTCTGACGCATCTCAATCTCCCCACCCAGCAGCCCAACCAGCCGCCTCTTCCACACCGACATCCTTATTCTCCACAAAGCTGCTGAAAAGGCTACATCGCTCCACCAGGACACATGCAAGCAGGTGCTTGCACACAGGTGGCATACCGTCTCCTAAGCTCAGCCCACCAGAGCTCCATTGGTCTTCATCCTCCTTCCGCAGCTTGTCATGGCTCACTCTTAAATCCAGATCTGTGTGCCGTGGCTGGGGCTCTCCAGCATTTGCCTGCGGGATAGGAGGCTCTGGATGCAGCGAAGGAAATGCAGCGAATGCGAAGGCGGGACAGGAACAATTCCATGCGGTTAGACGGACTTCATATGAAGTTGTACTATCGTAGGAAGAGCTATATCGCGAGGACTTTTGCTGGGCTGAGCGGACGTAGTAAACCGTGTCGACTACAACTTCCCGTGCCCCTGCGTTTGTGTCCTTTGGCAGTGCCGCATCCGCATCCTGTTCAAGAATCCGAGGAACATGCACCCCATCCTCTGCATGGGCCAACGTAGCTGAAGATGGAGATGAAGAATCCAGCATTTCCATATCAGGATTGTTTTCCATCTGCCCGGTGGCACGCATTGCGGCGTAGAGATTGTGGGAGTGGGGTGCCAGTGTCTCATCCGCCTCCACTTCCACCTCCGCCATAGCATCACTTGTCGACCGCGCCACATCGCCTTGTCCACCACGTAATACGCTCTTCCCTTCTGCGTCTTTGCCCGCAGCCATTGTTCCTTTCGTGTCCCCGGTCCCTACTCCCATCGGCTTTCCGCGGATGAGGAATCGCGTAACGAGACGCCGGTCGAGGAGGTCAAGGGCAGGAAGGAGTTCATTTGGAAACAAAACATGAAGGGTCAGAAGCTGTTTCCTTGCAGATTCAGGCACGGAGTTAAGAGGATTAGTTGGAGCGGCTGTGTTGGTGGCGGATGCGGAGAGCGGCGGAAGCGCAGGCAGGGAGTTGAGCAAAGTGGTTATGAACGCACGAGAGGAGGGAAGGGAGGGCGCCGACATCTCTGGAGCTGCGGCGGTGACATGCTGTGGTATTGGGTGGCGATGATCACTCAACGTCGTGTCGCAGGAGAAGTACAAGAAGCGGTTAGAATAAAGTTGTGATGGAAATTTGAAGCTGCGGGGAACGCAAAGCTAGCGATTTGTGCACTGACGGCCATCGTCGGCACGTGATCCGATCGAAGATCTATCGACATTTCATGGGGAGTGACGATGAGTCAACGCCAACGACGACACGTCCATTGTGAGAACTGCGCCCCGGGACGATGCGCAACCATGTCATCACGACGAAAGAGACGTACTGTAAGCATTTACATGACGTGCGCTGCATCCCCTTCGTGTCGGGGCCGAGTCTCGAGACGTCTCCAATTGCTCCTCCCCTTTCGTCATCCCTCTCATGACCAACTCGATGCTGTGCCTCCATTGACCAATTGCATGTCCAGATCCGGATCTGTTCTCAATTGCTCATATGAAGCTGCATATTCTGGTCACCGAGACGAATGGCCGCCATCTGTCTGCCTTGCCTCACTCTCAACCGGATTGCAGCCCTTCTATTTCTGGTTTGGCGAGCAGAACAAAATAGGGGCATTGGGGCCAAGTTATGTGGCATGATAATACCAGGACGCGCCTGTCTGTCGCGGTTGGACCAGACGCCATTGACGACGTGGTTGCTCAGTGCTGTTGCACGAATATGAAAGGACCACCTCATATTACTTTGTCAGAGTCTCGAAACAAGGTCATGCAGCAGACGATGTTGGACGACAGGCTGGAAGCGTGGCAACTGCAGGGACTCCCAGACCTCTCCGCCAGCATGTCACGCCCTGCGAGTAAAGTCAGGGCAGCAAACGAGCGAGCCCGCAGGATGCCGGCATTGGCCTATCGGGCAGTCAATCAGGTGCGGCCCGGGAAACGTCGATCGCGACGTGCAGAGGTGTCGCGCATGCTTGGGGTCCGTTCGTCCAAACGAAATCTCAAGGGTGGCGCTCTCATGATGAGGTGTGAGAGTACGGCATGATATTGCTTCCAATGCTCGTGGATGGCTGCGGATTCGCATGCGATCATGGGCCTCAGGTCTAGATTACCAGTGTGTATATTGGCGGACTCTTCAGTCGGGGATGCCATCAGCAGGCTCCTATTACATCGTCGATCGCTGTCTGCAGAGATCGGAGGCATCCGGCGCCATCAGTCTGGCCGCTGCACTCACCGCTGGAGCGACCGGAAAGTGTACACGCGACGCCATGGTGCATTAGCATATTCAACGGAAGAATTGCTGAGGGGAACGCGCAGAGATGTGAATGCGGAGTGTCGGTACGTCGCGGCATTGCAAGGCGATGTAGGCGCCGTGACCGCCTCAAAAATAGACACACGGGCGATTTCCAACCCCACAGATTCTAAGATTCGGAACGCGGTATGTAATCGATAAAGCGACAATCGATAAGGAATACCACAGTCAGCATGACCCTCCATCACCACAAGATGGTGTGACGGCTCAATCTCGTGAGTTCCTCAGCTGCTCCTTTTGGTCAGTGCATGAATCGCCAGCCTGTCAGACCAGACTGTCGTGGGGGAGGGGGCACACTGTCTCTGGCACGCTGGCAGCTGAGCGAGGTAGGATGGGTGTCGACTTTCACATGCGACGCGACTGCTCACAGGACAATGCACCAATTGGGACGAGGGCTGTCATCTGCCCTCAATGGGCTCGGGGGAAGGAATTGCGATGCAGGCAGCGTCTGGCACGTCGACGCCCGCTGCAAGACATGTTTTACTCGCCCTGAAGTCAAGGTTCGGCGCCAATGGCAGCCGCGTGGCTGGTGCCATGACCACAACCGACGTTGAGAGATCATGTATCACAAGACCACCATCTCGTTGGGCAAATGAAGGACCCGTTCGTGTTGTGAGATGGCGGCTATTTCGGGTTTAATCCCAATTGTTCAGCAGAAATTCAGATATCAGAGCGAGAACTCCGTAATTGTCATATTGTCATATCCGCCAATGTCCGCCGACGTCCATGGAAAAAGGGAGCCCCACGACAAACAAGGCAGCAGCAATTGGGCGCGGGCGTGGGCAGGGAGACCGGCTGCAATCCTAGGGCCATGATAGATCAATTGCTGGGAGGGACGTGGAGCCATGTGGAACCATGAGGTCGCCTCCGCAGCGGTCAGGCTGCTTCGAACTGGTGTAGCGGGCGTGACGGCCAGGCTCGCCTGGCGAACAAACAGTAGCAAAGATCAATGGCCTAGTGAATAGTGACAAGGCACGTACGAAATGCCGGTAGGTAGCCATCAGGCATCGCCGTGACACGTGTTGGCCAGTTTCCGGGGTTGTTAGGTGCCCAATTGCACTGCGACAGCAATTGCAGAAGTCGCTACCGTGAATTGGCAGCAATTGAGGCCGCAAATGCGCGATGGAGCGTCGTGGACAGCGATATGAGGGTGCACCTCACGGAGATGCTGGATCGGGTAATGCAAGTAGCGTGCCGGTGAATGGGATGGCGCCTAGCCCTTTTCGCAGCCCCTAGAGTGTTGCAAACAGTCGACCACAACCCTCAGCCCAAACAGGTTGACTCACACACGCACCCACTCCACAGCCAGCGTGCCCTCTCGTCGCCTTGCTGCCTGGGCTCCCATTGGCTGCCTCCGGTCGGAACCTTTCTTCCCTGGCTTTCCATTCATTTCTTGGCCACCCCAATTCGTCAGCCCTCAGCCGGCCGTGGAGGCGCGTCAGATATTGAGGATGCCTGGAGAAGGATGTGAGCGTCGCGCCTGTCCACACCCCCTCCCTGCAGCGATTCTTTGTCCGGCCGGTCGAGGCACATGGTTTCAGCAACAGTCATCTGCCTTTCCTTGTCATTCTTTGCGTGCACCCTGCCTGAATGCTCTTTGAAACACCGCCGCCCACCTGCGCACCCGCTCCCTTTTAAGCGCACCCACCCCCATCTCTTGCGGGAGGTTTGCCCGCCGTACCACTCGCACTCCCTATCTCCGTTGCCAATTCCAGCCTGCTAGTCGCCCATTTACTAATTCACCATTGCCCTTGGATGGTGTAAGCATTCGTCCGGCAATTGGTACAATTCCGCCGTGTTCCACGGTCACGTTCCCCTTGGTCACGCCCTGACAAGCCCCAGAAGATATAACAGCGGTTCGCCTCGCCACACTTCTCGCAAACTCTCGTCACCCTTCACACACCCGTCCATTGTTCGCCATTAAACAAACATCGACACTGCTGCCTGGTGGAATACCTAAAATCACCGCGCGCGGCCACGACCTGCTCGAGCAAACAGCCTACGCCTCAGACAATGGCAAGCCAGCCTTATAAGACCCCCCCGAGCAACCGTCTCACCGTCTCCTCGCTCCTCTCTCCCCCGGAAATGAAGCGCTCAGAATCGTTTAGCTCAACAATTCGCTCCTCAATCTCTGGCACGCCCTTCTCGTCATTCAACTCGGAACAGCCCAACCCAACGATGGGCGAGCACCTTGCGCCATTCCAGGCAACACCCTCTTTAAGCCGTGAAGCGTACGCCTCGCCCCCAATTTCGCCATTCGACACACAATCGCAGAAGGAAAACATGGATTGTTCAGACGACGGCGGAATGCGCGACCCGCAACTCTTCGTCCCGATCGACTCGACGAACCCAATTGCGCCCGACGAGCCCCTCTTTCCCCCTGAGCACGCCGACCCTGTCGCACAAAGTGTCATCGCTCAGCATATGAAATCGCCCGAATTTGCCAGTCTGCCCAGCAAGCCCGCCCGCGAGGACTACGAACTGGCCGTCAGCTTCGTCTCGACCGTCTTCCAGTCGTACAACAAGAATCCACGCGCGTGGTATCTCCAGGAGCGCGAGTTCGACCAGCGATACGGTCGACCGAGTGGTGTTCAGAAGCGACCTGCCCTGAAGAAGTTGGCGCCTGCTCCATCGTCGGCATCCCGAAAGCAGAAGGTGGCGCTCCCACGACTTCCCCGCGCTCCTCGTGCCCCGAAGAGGACTCCTGTGAGCCGCGTCTACGATTCCTTCGACCACTTTCCATTGTCGGTGTCGCCGAAAGCCCCGAGGCCGGCCACCAATCGCGATGACACTGACTACAACTCTCTGCCCGACTTTTCGCCGCCCATCGACACCCTGCCCAAGGGTAACAGCAAGGTGCTGAAGGCCGACTGGAAAGGCCAGGTGCTCGACCTCTCCAATGACCCTGACCGACACCTACTGCACGAGGCTGAACTCAATCTCGCCTCCACCCTCCGTCTTACATGCGCTACCTACCTGTGCAGTAAGCGGCGAATCTTCCAGGCTCGCATCGAAGCTCTTCGAATCGGCAAGGAGTTCCGCAAGACCGACGCCCAGCAAGCCTGCAAGATCGACGTCAACAAGGCTAGCAAGCTGTGGCAAGCCTACGAAAAGGTCGGCTGGTTCAAGCCAGAGTTCTTCCGTAATTACGTCTAAGTCCGACTCCTGTCTCGCTGTCGACCCCACACGCTCTCTCCAATCTTCGCAATGTCATATTCTGAGACTTTTTCCGCAGTCTTTCTCTTGTGTTTGTCCCGGAAACCAGTAGCATTAACACGTGATCATGGACGGTGTAACTGGCTTTCTCTTTTCGGCTCAGATTGATACCACGGCATCGGGGATGGAACACTTTCCCCACTCACAAGGACGATTCATGAATGGCGTTTCTTTTTTATTGGGTATGGGAATTTGATGGGCATGAGCAAAGACTGTCCAAGCCCTTGTACTCGTTGATGCCGGCGTTCGGTTATCCCCTCTTTTTTTTTTTCTCTCTTTCTTTTGTCTGCACCATACCTGCTGATACCCCCTATGCCCACGATTTGATGTTTTCATACCTGGCAGATCAATAGGATCATTGCATTTCCCGACTCTCGTTGCAGAGCACTTGGGTCTAGATGATATAGGTAGTCTTTGAACAATAGAGCATTGCTGCCACGGGCGCGACTCGAATTTATTCGAATTCACTGGCAATAGACTTCTTCGACAATAGCACCGAATGCTCTTGTGAATGTCTCAGTCCCAGCTCATCCATCATGCGAAAAGCAGAGTGAATAAAGACTGTGTAAAGACGGCTTCTTTCACAACTGTGGCGATGAGTTTCACAGATTCGAGAGCCGGGGATGAAGGCGTGGCGTAGTTTCGGTGAGCATGTCAGCGTCCTAAAATTGGACGAGGCTGAGACCCTGGCCAAGCCCAAACGTTACCTCCTCCACCGCGACCATCATCAACTCGACCTTCGACTGCACCTTCTTCTCGCATATCCGGAGCCGCGGAATCCCGCGGACTATACAATATGTCGCAAACACAAGTCGAGCACAGCGATTCGATATCGAGCCAGGACCCGCGTCAGGAGCAGGCGAAGAAGACAAAGAGCAGGAGGCCCGCAAGTGAGCGGCACCGCGCTTGATTCCGGATCACGACCTGTTATGCTAATTGACGACTAGATACTGCTTTCCGGCAGCAGCGATTAAAAGCATGGCAGTATGTACTTGTGCAGTCGTTGGAACTATCGCGATAGAGAGCCTTGGCTAACTGCGAGGCGCCAGACCCATCCTTACCCCGAAGACCGTCCTTCCTCTCTTCTTCATTGTCGGCATCATATTCGCCCCTATCGGAGGCCTGTTATTATACGCGAGTTCGCAGGTAGGTCTCATGTAGAGGCCGTTGCTTCGTGATTAATGGTCCTGACATTGTGTCCAATAGGTTCAGGAGCTCTCTATCGATTACACAAACTGCAACACCACGGCCCCTATTACCGAGGCGGACTTCAACCCGGATGTGCAAAGTACACTCAGTGAGATACCAGGTGACCGGGTAACAAGCTCTTTCAAGTCGCCGATGAACGTGAAGCCAAAGTGGGGCTACGCCAACGACACCTTCGAGTGGCCCTCTGGAAAGAAAAACCCCAACACTACCCTCTGTATCTTGGAATTCACCATCCCTAATGACGTCAAGGCTCCTGTATTGTTCTACTATCGCTTGACGAACTTCTACCAGAACCATCGCCGATATGTCAAGTCTTTGGATACAAACCAGCTGAAAGGTAATGCGGAGTCCGCGGGCTCTATTCGGTCAGGAGACTGCGACCCTCTCGACACAGCTCCGGACGGAAGGCCATACTATCCCTGTGGCCTCATCGCCAATTCCATGTTCAACGATTCATTCGACAAGAACCAACTAAATATGCCCAATGCCGAGCCCTACACTATGTCAACAAGCGGTATAGCATGGGATAGTGAGGCGGATTTGTATAAGAAGTCTAAGTACAAGCCAAAGGATGTGGTCCCCCCGCCAAATTGGAGAGACCAGTATCCGGATAACGGCTATGACGATCTTGAAGAGCTTCCCAACCTCCACACTTGGGAGGCTTTCCAGGTCTGGATGAGGACGGCAGGTCTCCCAACCTTCAGTAAATTGGCCATGCGAAACGACAAGGACACCTTGAAGGCGGGCACTTATCGGCTCCGGATTTGGGACAGTAAGCAACACAAGTGAGATAATGCAGGGACTTGATTACTAATTCTAACCCAGGGTTCCCCGTTCACAAGTACGGTGGAAAAAAGTCCATCCTGATCTCAACGCGCACCGTCATGGGTGGCAAAAACCCTTTCCTAGGTATCGCGTATGTTGTCGTAGGCGGTCTCTGCATTTTGCTCGGTGCTATCTTCACTGCTGCCCATCTCATCAAGCCAAGGTAAGCTCACAGTTGGGGTTAGACTAATAATTATCTAGCTAACATTACCTCAAGGAAACTTGGCGATCACACTTACCTCTCGTGGAATAATGACCAGCCGAGCACTGCAACGGCAACTGGACGCAGTGTTCGACCAGGAGATACCGCCTGATTAAAACGATAGACCTTCCTAATGGAGTTGGGAGTTTGTTCTTTTCATTTTCAGCTTGAATCACCACGGATCCGAGGTTTGGGAGTGTATTTGTATTACAGGTCGCTAAGAAGTCTGGCGTGCAGGCGTTCGCCCCGAGAATATGATTCACAATTCTTTTTTGGTTCTTCTGTACTCGACCTTGGTCAGCAGGTGTTCACTATGCTCAAGTAGGACTCGGGCCGAGAATTCTATCATGCTAAACTTCATGTCAGGTCTTCGTCAAGAGGTTATCTGAAACTCGTCGTGAAAACGAACGTTTGTAGCTGCGCCTCTACGGCCCAGATAATACCCCAAAAATCTCTAGACGGGCGCCAAAATATAGCTAGATGGACATTCTGAGACCTTATAATCCAGACCACAGTGAGGCATGAAGGTATAAACTTCCATGAATTCCATGTCGAAGGAAATACCGCTCTCAGCCTCAGCATTTTGCTTCAAATGGTACATTCTCCCTGCTCTAATCTCTTCCCTACCATTATCAGGGACCTGGAACGCAATTTTCAAAGGCCGTTTCGTTATCGGGACGTGTACAAACATCTGTTTGCATCCCGGGGCTCTTAGCCTCCGCAACCGACCCGAGCCCAAATCCTTCGACAGCGCACCGACGTATCCAAGCATTTCCTAACCACCATTACCGTCCTCTACGACAACCAGAACAACGGCTCACCAGCCACACGTGCCTCCCCCCTCACCACACTCGACAGAGACAACAGCTCAGCCATCGCCATCTACGCCATATTCCACATCCCAGCCAAGCCAAACAAATCCGACGTCACAAAACGACCTGCCATCGGCGCACATCGACATGCCCAATGATGCGTACAGACTACGGCATCCGGTTCAACCTAGAAAAAGTGGCGTAGACCGTCAACGGCGCCAGGCACCTCAATGTGAAAATTGCCCTACGACAGGACTCGTACCGCACGTTGAATATCTACTTCCAGACGGATCTGGTGGGTGGTGTGCTAGTTTGTGGCATGCTCTCCGTCGAATCTCGGAAACGGGAAAACTAATGCAAGTGTCTACGCTAATGGCGGTTCACGAGACAGGGCATTGACTGGGCTTGTTGCATAGTAAGGATGATGTGATTCATAATTATATGGATTATTCGACGGATGCGTTTTATACAGTGTTTACACTGGAGTGGCCTGATAGGATGCGGGCTCTGTAATATATATATCAAGATGGGAATTGAATCATCTATATAGGTGCGTGGATTCTACGGATGGGTGAACGGTCGAGTATTGGGGCGGGTAAGTTGTTATTAGCAGACAGACTGTACACCGTTTTGGGGGATTCCGGGTTTGTTGTTGCAGAGCCGTCGTTTTTGCGTTCCCCTCCGTAGATCGTTGCGCCTTCTGCCGCATTCGTCCCCACTTGTATTTACATTGCCTCTCATTCCTGTTTCTTGTTCTCAGCCGCTCCACTTCACTCTACATGTATGATGTGTAAATTAACAATCTTCCTTTTTCGAAAGTTCTTTGTCGAATTCCCGGGGTTTTTCCAATATACTATCTATATTCCAGAGGGGCCAGCTCCCAGGATTGGCTGGCGTTGGCGCTCCTTATTGAGGTCCCAAGGCATCCCTTGGGACATCCGTTTGCAGATGCATATGCATTCCAGAACATTCTCCCGTACTCCACTCCCTACGTCCCTCTCACTCTCCAGAACATCCCCATAACGTCAAATTTTCGCATGGTAACCGCCCAGTTACTCCGTACTATTGATCCATCCCCAGAAGTGAGTTAATCGTCGATGAGAATAACGCAGCAGACCACTATTCTGAGGCCACATTCTATATCCTTTGTGATAAAGAAAGCCAGCATTCAACTACGGAGCATCTGTTAACTCAGCTGCCTCCCACATGGTGACAATCCTAAACAATCCTCGTGACATTCGGTTCCTCGGCCGGCTGACATATGGAGGCCCAGGCGGTACAGTGGGGAAGTCGAGGCCCGGGGGAGACTTCACGTTTCATGGATGGCTTCTAGACGCGTCTAGAATCTCGTGGGGAATGACATCATGAGAGTTTGGAAAGCGTCTACCGACTTAGGATATTACATATTGAGAGCAAGCGTACTGGCGGCTTCAGTGAGGGGTCGATATGAGGAAAGAGCCTGGAAGGAACTGTACACCTAACAAAGAAGTTTGAGCCCAGGTTTCCGCTCTAGGGATCTGTTTATCCGGATGCGGAAGTCATGGAGTTTCGATGGCAATGTGTGATACGAGCGGGGAAGGACGATGGGAGTATAAAGAAAGCATAATGAGATACCAACGGCCTTCGTTTCAACCGCTAGAAAATTTACGGTCGAACCTAGAGATTTTGCACACGTTTCTTTTGAGAGAGTACTAGTCTTTGTTACTTACACCTTCGGACTTCTCCCAAATTGTAAGAGCATAAATACCACAAGTCCATCCACCACTATCTTACGTAGCCTTCGAGAATCACCCCCTCAATGCCTCACGCTCTCTCAATCTTCCACCGTCGAAACACCTCTACATCCACATCCACGTTCACAGCCCCCACCTCCAGCTCTTCCTTAAACATCCACCTCCTAATCCCACCAAACCCATCTACGACCTTGAACACAACCTCAACCTCGAACTCAAACCCTACCACACCAACAAAACGTTTCACCCCACCATCGACCTTCCGCTACGCCGTCATCCTCTTAAAAGCCCGCCCCACACCCGCAGACATCGAAACCCTATCCGACTATACCAGCAACAGAACTCCACCCTCATCGCCTACATCAGTGCCATCCACGAGGACGCCACAATCATTCTGCAACTCCGGCTCCGGCTCGACGGCATCTTCATCAGGATATTTCCCTGCTATTGGCTTTGGGCTTGAGGAAGAGTGTGAGAGAAGAAGACAGGGTTGGGAGAGGGAGCGGAAGGCTGAGACGCCACCACCGCCTTACACGCCTTAGAGAAAGAGAGAGAGATGCAGAGGACCATGCAGAGTGTTAGGTGTATCTCCAGTGTTGTAAGCTTCCGGTTCGTTGGGGCAATGAGCTGTCTTATGCTTTATATTGTTTTTGTTGGAGGGTTTGTTGTTGGAATTTTGGTTCTTCGTCGAAGGAGAAAAGGTAACAATTTGGAGCATGGGTCTGAGTCTGGTAGTGAGAAGTCGACTTTACGGTGTATGAAAGAGGGGCCTAGAAAGATGAGGCTAGTCAATGTTGATGTAGAGTCTCAAGGTGCTCGGGTAGGTGCGTCAGAGGGTATTTGGAGGGGGGAAGAGAAGGTTGTGATTGGGAATGGGGTCCTTGGTGTCAAGGGTACGTGTATCGTATAGTGAAGACATGGACTTCCTGAAGTAATATACTCCATAATAAATACTCTTGTTTTATGAAAACTTCAAATTCATCGATTTTATAGCAAAAGAGGAAAAGAGAGTGACTAGCAAAGCAAAAACGGAAACTAAATAAAGTGGAAAACCATATACTTTGCCTTCACCCAAAGCTTCTCTGATGCCAGTTCAGAACAACGCTTTGTCCACAACTAAGAAACCCAGATCCTAATCTACAACGTCTCAGAAACCAGGGCTTCCAACTTCTTTTGCGCTGCAAGACTGTAATCTCTTACATATATAAGACTATAGACTTTGAACTTCTGGGGCGAATACCGCGGCGTTAGGGGATTCTGCAGAAACTTATGCGGCGCTCGCATCCAGTTCTCTCTGACATCATCTGAGAAGCACCAGATTTGCGGTTGTTTCTGGACACCTTCACTTTTATCAGTGGTTGGGATATCGATGTCAGCGCCCTTGATGGTGGCAATGTAATGCCCGCTATGGACAGCTTTGCTTGAGTGGGATATTATGCTTGGTAGCCTGTACCGCAATGGCAAAGTCGACTGCTCGGATGAGTAGGTGGTTTGATACTTTGTAAGATCAATTTTCTATGTCCTATGAGTAATTTGCTTATCTACGTACATGATATGGGCGGTGTGGGGAATTACTTATGTACCTCGTAGAAGCAGCAAAGCCGGTAAGTAACTGCTCACAGTACTCGTTGCTATCTTCGTTTTGTCCGAATGTGAACTCCTTTTTGCGGAATCCAAAGCCGGCCATGCGACGGAGTTCCGCGGCGTGGTTAGGAATTAAGTTAGCTAGGTCGTTGTCGCCCCAATAGCGGGCAATGAGGTCTTTCATAGCGCAAGCGTAGCAGTCGGTTTCCTTCTTAACTCTTGGAGCTTTTGGTGGTAGGACTTGTTTGCTGAGATTTGGATTCGAAGGCTCTGCAGGAGGTGGAGATATCTGCTCACATTCAGATCCAGATTACACCCAGATTCGCCCGGTAGCTCACCGAAAAGGTATTCGAATGGCCCAGAGGACTCTGGACGTTCTGGTAATTGGCTAAAATAGCCAACTTCAAGACTCACCAATTCATCTCGTTCCAGTGTAGTAGCGCTTTCGCTTGAAAAATCATCAACATCAGTCAGATATTCGAAGCTCTCTGCCTCATCAGTGACATACGGAAACATATAACAGGGATACGTGATCTTTCCTAGGCGGTTACGTCTAAAATCTCTACCAATCCAATAGTTGTGGGTCATGATCCAGTTGACGAATGCCAGCTCATTAAAGTAGTACCTAGTAAACGGAGTTTTGGTAACAACTCTGCCCCGGATTCCCGATACCTCTGGGCTCAGCTAGGTGACTTAATCGCATTGCAGGACGTTTCTTGCTGATTTTTGAAGCCTAGGAATAGTTTGCATTGGATTTAGGGTGGGCTAGGGTGATTGATAGCTTACTATATTGTCGCTTCGTTTCTGGGGAGCGGATTTCAGTTCTAAGACTCCTCCCTGGGATCGGCGTGTGTGCACCATAGCGAATGTGAAAACTTTGCATGCTAATTGGCAATTGAATGTGTTTGAACTGAGAAGAGCAGAATGATTGACGAGAAGCGGGACGGCTGGGTCAGAAGAAAGGACAAATGAGACGAGGAAAGCTCTTACCTATTGACAAAGAATTTATAATACATTACGTTGTTTTTGTTGTAAGATGCTCAAGTGGGGTTTGAATGTTATTGCCAACGTTATTGTACCCTCAAAGGACAATAAAATGAACTAGAATTGTACCAAAAAGAACAAAAGGAAAGTGAGGCGCACAGGGTGCCCTTTGATATCATGATGACCTAGAGACATCTTCCAATCGCTCTTTTCTATATATACGAAATGATAGCCGTAACCTCCCACCTGCATGGCGGAAACCCCACCGCACTAAAACAGCTTTGACTGACCAGCATCTGAAGCCTTCCCGTGGAAGTCTATAAAATTATTGTGAAAGCAGCGTTGTTCTTTCGCTATTTCTGCTCTGGGTTTTGGCTTACGGCCAAAAAAGACTATGGTCTAGGTTGTGCTCCCCGCCGATTCTCTCATGACACTGTGCAGCGCTCAAGCTTCACTCCCCACTACATCACAAATATTAGAAGCTCTTTCTATGTCAGAACTATAATTCGCAAGGTTCATAAAAGGGGAATGTTCTATCTAGTTGTTATGCCCTCAAACTTTAGTATTAAGCTTTCAGAGAGTTTCGCCGATCAATGAAGTGATTCACTCCAAGACATGGATAACGTGTTTAACCAGTAAACTGCACACCATATCCTGCTTTGTATAGACTATCCCCTAGATCCTAAAGTAAGCAGAGATGAAGTCTCCCTTGTTAAAATGGAAGGCTCTCTGGCGAGCAGGCTCTTGAATCTCCTGTCTATATGCTTGAATTTGGGGGGAGAAGCAGCTCGCGTTAAAATGTGATATATGCGCAGGTATACAGAGGCTGAAAATCTTGCGCTCTGCAAGTACTAGCTGACTCAGGTGTAGCGTAGCTACTATGGCGATCGAGGATAAACAGGCGGTTGATACCTGTTGTACAAGACGCAGTATGTTTGTTAAGTTATATTGCTTAAGCCACTTGAAGCTTAGCTAACCTGTTGTCTAACCATTGTTGCTTACTGCGATGACTTAGCTAGTAGGGAGCGGTGATACTAGCTGGCCTGGTGGAGCTCTCCTAGCCGGATAAGGAAGGGCAGGATAGCTTAACTAGACGCATTAACGCATTGGATAATGGTAACCTAGTCGCGATTCCCTAGCTGTATAACAACTGCTTAACTACTAGTGTTAGAGTTAGTGGTAGCTTTTAACGTTGCAGCGGCCCCTATTATATACCTAGTCTTACCAAAATTCTAGGTGTCCTAGTTAAATATCCTGTACAACTAACGCATTTCTAGCTGTAACCTTGCAGGGATACGAGTTATGAGAGTCATGTATTGTGGACTGAGGGTCTGAGGAGCCATATGATTTATATCGAAATGATGGACTCCAAGCCCCCGGCTGATTGGGCAGCCTATCGTATAGCTCCTCGGCTTACACTAGCACTTGCTTAAACTACGCTTTAACTGTGACAAGACTACTCACATCTTGCGCGCTGTAAATGGAATTTACAGTCTTAATTTGTCTAAAGCCCTACCTAGGTGTTAACAAAGCGCAACACCTAGTTCTTGCTAACGGGTTAAGGAGGGCTCTAGCTGCGCACCGTAAGCAGATTATCTGTGTCACAGTTCACTGGGACATGCCTCGGACTTCCCCCGGAGAGCCCTCGGCCTGGCCTCGGGCACTTACCGTCTCGTTACGTGCCCTAGTATATATATATATCCTTTCTCGAACCCCTGAGTCTCTTGAAGGATTCGTCTATCAATACTATCCTATACCCCCTCTTGCGCTTCATACTTCCCGCACAACAGTGCTCTCACAACCTGCTATTTCTTGTGTGTTAATAATCCAGGGCGAAATTCCTTGTTAATGGAGGGTCTAAGATTTACTAAACAAGGTACTGCTCTTTAGTAGGGAGTAGCTGTAAACTTGGTAGGGGGCAAAGAGCATGTGTGGAGTGATATATTAAATTCTAGTACGTTGTAGGTTTCTACTAATGCGTGTTTGGATCAAAAGTAGTCTTCCTTCTTTAAAAGCACCCGAGAGTGTTGGTGTAGTGCCATAGTTGAAATTGTGATGGGCTTGGCGATTGTGTTGGTGGAGGCGCAGGCGGCACAGTAGATGTCCAGAACGTGGACAGACTCATCCCTTCAGCTCCAACAAGATTGCTGTATAGCTCCTTTCTTCTGTTCTTTCAGTATTTTCGCTGTGACGGTCATATGCCGGGACGTGGCTCAGAGTCCCATAGACCTGCACAGCGCCGAATATCAAACCCGGCAGGACGGGCGTAAAAGAATAGCGATCGTCGGGGGAGGTATCGCCGCAGCGTCGCCGGCTCACCCATCGTACGCCGATTATGGCTACCCCCAACCTATCGACCTTACCATCTACGAGGTAGGTGCTCGGGTTGGCGGCCGCGTAAACTCGACTCTCGTCGACAACCTAGCCTATACATACGGGGGCTATGTCGACACTGGTGCAAGCACATTCTCTGCCAACGACTGGTGCTTGCAGACTGCGATCGATGACACAAGACTACGACGAGAGGTTATCAAGGAGTGCCGTCATATCAGCGGCCTACAGCTGGCGTTTAGGATGGCCAAACTTTCGTCCTACGTCGAGATCGAGGTCTCAAGTCACGGACTCGGCTAGAGTATGCTCGAGATATACTTAAGTACGGACTCTCGGCTCGGAAGCTACAGAAATTCATTCGTGATAAGCTTCCACTTTTTCACAGTCTGTACAGCAACAATCAAGGACCGAACCCAAATCTGCCTGCTACCGTTCGGCGACTTGGCCTAGAGGAAGAAAGTGAAAAACCTCCCGATGAATATTTGATGGGGAACAGGGTTCCAATAGAGATGATACACGACAGAATTCAACCTACAGTCCGAGCTTTATTTGCACACAACCTGAGCGATCTCAATGTAGTGTCCGCTCTCATAGCAATGAATCCCGCAGCAACGTATCGCCTTGAAAACGAGCCAAGAGGAAACTCGGAGCTTGTTCCCCGACTTATTCGGCTATCAGAAGCACGAAAGATGTTGAATATGCAAGTCTATGATCAGCAGATCGAGTAACCGAAAATATAATATGGTAGTGTCAAGCACCAATCCGCGTGCAACCCTAGGGATGAAAGAAAACAATGAATACGACATTGTAGTTATTGCAACGCACTTGCAAGGAGCCGGCATAGAATTTGATTTCCCAGCACCACTTCTACCCAACTCTCTTCCCGACTTCGTTGAGAGATATGTCACACATTTCAGCACTCGACAGGAAATTCGGCTTGCACCGAGCTTTTTCAGCCTCACCATCGCAAAGGAGATACCGGACTTGATCTTCACAACCTCAGGGTCACGAACCTCCAATGAAACCGACATGTTCACAATAGAACATTATGAAACCTCCGATGGGTTTTCCGGCGACATGATAGAGCTGGTAAATATCTACAAAACCAGATCATCAGGGCCTATTCCAGACTCGATGATTTTGCAGATGCTCGGAAAATCTCCGGATGGTTCATTGCAATCATCAGGGGTTAAATGGACTAATCGTCAAGTCTGGCCCCTATCTTCTCCCAAACATACCAGGGGTCCTCAACTGGACAACATCGAGCTCGCAAATGGTGTATTCTATACCGGGTTGTCAGATGAGTTGCTGAGTTCTATGGAAATGAGTTGCCGAATGGGGCGTTAAGTTGCCCATATGGTCTACTGGAAGCTTCTCCCCCCAATGGGTTTTGCAGGTCATTTGTAATTTCTGTTTGTACGAATGTATCACGTCCACTCTTGCTAACCCTAACCTAGCGCCTTAACCCTTTTAGCTTTAAGTTTAAGATAACGTTTGAAGAAAGTCCAAGGCTGGTATTACCTTAGGGCAGATCGTTACGTTCTACGTAAGAATCATAAAGATGAAGAAGCGATAATACGCAATAGTGAGCGCGAGCAAATCTAGATACTTAAATAGAACAGAAAGGCCATTATTAGATGTCTATAACTATATCTCAAGAAGGGGTTTCTCAATAGAAGGGATAAGGTACTATTAAAGTTTCGCTTTTTCTTGTCTCAATGGTCGTCTGTGCACGCAGTGCCACAGGGTAGATGAAAAGACATACCTAGATGCTGATAAGTCAGCATGCATTTTATCAAGGCCTTCATATATCGCAGCACTGGCAGGGTTTATTCTACAATGGTGATGGTGATGAGAATAAGGGACAGCCTGTGCCAGGCAGCAGGTGCTGCAAGTACGTGGCTAATCCCAATTGGTTCTTTCTAGAATTGTACGGTAATTAAATTATGCATGAATGAAAATAGAAACCAATTACGTTTTGCGCAGCATAATATAAGCAAAATCAATAAACTTCTGCTAACTAATATGGAGAGGTACGGGTCCTCTTCTGACCAAAGACCGACAACGCTGGTAAAGAAGGCCTGGATGTTGACCAAACATGGGGTGATAGTTGCTCTGGGTATAATCTTTTTTTTTTGTCACGAAAACCGAAGAGCCCTCGATATCCAAAATAGATCAGGGGAGAATAGCTCCGGCCTCCGCTGGATAAGACAACCGACTAAAGAGGTAACCAACCCCTGAGTATTTGCTCGTTCCAATTAGGAAGTGTACGTAAGGGGGCTAAAAAGTAGTTGGAGGTTTCCTACAGTTTTCGAAAGGAACGAGGAAGGTTTAAGACGTTGATCGGCCTAAGTACGTTCGGCACGGTGGATTTTACGCTACACCGGGGGAGGTGGAGACCAGGGTTTCTTTCTTGTCTCATTTGGTAGTAATCCAACCAAGGGTTCACGAGGAGATCAGCTTCGGTGGTAGAAACGACGACGGGGTCATTGGTCACTAAAATATCCGAGCCGTAGCCTCTTACCGTTGCGATCCAGTGACTGAAGTCGAATGTTTGCTCGCTGTGAAGCACGATGTTTCACAGCTTGTACTGTAGTAGTTTGATATATCTACTTAATGGTTTGTGAGGTCTAAGGGATACTTGTATCTAACCACTTCGTGAATCTTGTGGACCCCGTATTTGAGAATAGCGACTGAGTTCTAATTTAACGTGGAGGACCTCTGGTGCTCCTCAGATTCGCCTGGAGAGAGTAAATTGGATATCTCGATTGCAAGGGTTGAGACCGTCAGAGCACATTGTAGTGAGTTGCTCATATGCCAAGAATTCGTTGATCGCAGCGAAGTCAGTATCTACTTCATGGATAAGATTATCCCGAGTTACGGCAGAATTAAATTCAAATTGAGGGTAGGTACTGTTAGTCGGGTTGGTGCAGATTTATCCACACTAACAAACTCTCCTTTCTTCGCATCAGGTACGCAGTGGGCATCATTCTCTCCCGTCCATTCGGACCTGTATTGGAGGCGAGGCAACCCTGTATGATTCTGAAAAGGAATTCATCGGTATCGTTCTGTTGAATAATGTCGTCACACCGTATCAATAGTTTGCAAAGTCTTGGATAAGATCCATGTCTGCGTCGTCGTAATCGAGATGATTTGGCGTCCCCTAGTCATCAAGCCCTAGTAGACCTTAGCACATTTCCAATGAATCTCTTGACGATATAGGCAATTGATTCCGGTGCAGGTGGATTGCAAGGTTATTTAAGCAGTTGGCAACCTGATTGTTGTGTGACAGAGTCCAGTTCATGAACTTGGGAAGGTGGAGGAGAGATTGAAGAGGAGCTAAACAATAGCAAGAGTTCCCATTTCTTTGAAGTTCTCTATTGGCTTCGTTCGAACTGGTAATTGGCCGCGTTTTATTGGTCCAGTATGAAAGATCGCAAAAGAAACGAGCCAGAGGAATGAAATGTTGGAACAAGACTGAGGAGTAACAAAAGAGTCTGAGAGGGAACGAAAGAAGCTGATATTGGCTAGAAATCTACAAGTAAAAAATTAGTCTGGAACTAACAAGGAGAGTTAAAGTAGGGCTAGAAACTATTGTTCTTATTGTCCTTGCAGAGAATGGTGATAACAATTTGCTGTGTTGAAGTAAATGAACTTTCCAGTATAAACAAAGGTAAAGGGCAGCAACACCACAAAGTAAAATTGAAATAATTAGCCTTGCATTTTGCAGCAAAATCTGAAATTCTTGCGCTAGTAGGATAAATTGTGTACTTGACTCTAAATTCTAATTCAAGAATTTACAGAGCCTCCAAGGACACTGGGGTCCGGAATGGAGGATGGGCCAAGTCTCTTGGAGGCTTGCCAGAATATGGCACTCATTAATAGGGAGGAGGATGGATGTTCGAAAATGCATTAAATGGAGACGCATACCTGTGCTCGAGATGTGAATGTCGTAAGAAAATGGTGGAGGTGCTTCTTAGCGTCTTGGCATCCGTCGTCTCATTGGCTCACGAACATTTCACATTTGACTGTCTCTGGACTTCACTGCACACAATCGATGGCGGACAAAGAACCTCGAGGCGAAGCATATGAAACCCAACACGTGCACACAGTCTATGAAGAGATTGCTTCTCATTTCTCGTCCACAAGATACAAGGTGTTTGTCCACTTCACCTCCCTTCTTTCAGCCTAGAAACACCTAGCTAATTCTTTAGCCCTGGCCCATTGTTGAGAGCTTCTTAAAGGGACTTCCAGATGGCTCCATAGGCGCAGATGTTGGATGTGGAAATGGGAAATACCTTGCCGTCAACCCGAGAGTGTTTATTGTTGGGAGTGATAGGTAAGTTTTCATTTCATACATGAGAAGATGTGAAGTGTTTAAGACGTCAGAGAGTAGAAAGGGATTGAAAATTCCTTGTTAAAAAGGCACTGGAATTGATTATCAGAGATGCAGATCTACCAACTTGGTCAAGATCGCAAAAGCCTATCATTCGCACTCCGTCATCGTAGCAGACAGTCTCTCTCTTCCACACCCGTCAAAGACATTCGACTTTGCAATTTCCATAGCGGTAATCCACCATCTTTCCACTCCGGAGCGCCGGATAGAAGCCGTGCGAGCAGTGCTAGATATCCTCCGACCACCATCTTCCGTGCAAGGCGATGAAGGAGGTAAAGCATTAATCTATGTCTGGGCTCTGGAGCAAAAAGACTCTCGTCGAGGCTGGGATGAAGGGCATGAACAAGATGTCATGGTGCCATGGGTGCTGAAGGGGAAGAGGGAGAAGAAACCATCAAAGAAGCGGCAGAGTGACGATCAAATCTCGGAAGATCGAGATCGAGACCGAGGGATGGGAGGACAGGGGGAGGACAAGACGTTCTTACGGTATTACCATCTTTATAGAAAGGGCGAGCTAGAAGGTGATATTGAAGAGGCAGGCGGGAGAATCCTAGGATCGGGTTATGAGAAGGACAATTGGTGGGCGATTGCCGTATCTAAAATGGATTCATAGCGTGAGGTCTCACGAGATGGGTTGAATAAGCTCCTAGATATCTATACATTCTTTGCATGCACTAGCAGTACCACTTGGATACCCTTTCAGCACACTGATCCAGACAATTATTAGCACCTCTTAATACCTAAAAAAACGGTATACCCAAATCATAAACGCCCAGCGAATGGCACTGGAGGCCTTTCCTACTCCTCAATCAAAACTACAGGCATAGCGTAGCTACTTTCTGTTAGGGGAAAGAGCTGCCAGTAGAACCCTACAGCCCCGGATACAAGGATGATATAGTAAGCAACCGTCCAGACGAGGCCCTTTGACTGAGAGCCAGGAGCATCGTCATCCTCCTTCTTCACCACGCTGGGTGGTTCATTAAGTACGCTCGCTTCGACACCCACGCGACCCCAGAACCGAGGCAAGCCCATCCAGTTGCAGAATGTATGGGTCAGAATGAGCGAAAGGAGATTCCCCGTGCGGAGGAAGACGAAAGAGACGAAGAAACCGAAGAGAGAGGTATATGAGAACTGAAAGAGGGAGCGGAGCACGGCGAGGTGCATTGGGAAATGCGGGTGAGTAAGGCGGAATTCGTAAAGGTGGTGGACGTGAGCGATGCCGAAGTACAGTGGGGTCAGGAAGATGATTTTCTTGCCTGAGACGTGTGCCAAAATATGGAGCGGAATGATCAGGGCGCGCCAAATTAGCTCTTCACTGATGGGGCCAACAACGAAATTTCTGTATCCAATCCAGCTGCTAAGCTCTTCATACAAACGCTTTCCTCTTACCCAGTCCTTCACGCCACCATCTACAATCCCAGCTTCGAACAATGGACCCGCAAATAGAATAGTTACGAGCAGCATCGTCTTTGCAGTATCAAGGAGGGAGACCGGCCAGACACCGAGGAGCCTCAGAATCTCCTGAGGAGGCGCTTTGCCATAATCATACAGCACGTAAATGGTCAAAGCCAGGCTCATGAGACACGAGAATGTAACTGCTCGCACCCTCGCGCGTATAGAGGACGGCGCATCACGGGAGAGTTGCGGAGAGGGCCGTGTCGCTGGGGAGAGATAGAATGGTACGATGTAGATGAGTGTAAAGACGACCTGCAAGTCTAACTCGTCAACCTCGTGTCCAGTTTCCTCCGACATTATGCCAAACGATAGGCAGATGGTCATAACCGCGGGGTGGGGCAGGATTTGGGGACATGAAACAAGAGGGAGCGGGACGCACCGACAGTGTAGCCGCAGTGTTGGGAGAGATAGCCGGCGCTTTCTGGGCTGACGACACATTAGACAAGCTTGCAGAGTTCAAACGCATCTTGAGGAGTTGGTAGGGACAAGGTGCAGGTGGTTGTGCATCGCGCAGGCGTTTGCGAGAGAAGGAAAGAAGTGTGGGCCAATGGTTTGTGACGTACCGCCTTTGAGCTGCTTTTCCCAAAGCTCGCTGAAACGGTCCAAGAGGGCCTTGATAGGCGCCATTGTGAGAGGTTGGTGTTGGAAGCGTACAGTCGCACAGGTTGAAAGGCAACGTATTTATTATAGAATGATTCCGCCGGTAGGTGGCATCACACACGGCTATAAAGTCTGGCCGCGTCCTTGTTTCCGGGGCTCGTTTACAGCAGCAATTTCTTCCAAAGGCGCTTCGCTCACGATTCGATATCCCAACCGTCGGTGCAAACAGGACAAACGGCGGTATAATCACGTGCCGGATCATCGTTCACCCGTCAGCGGGATCCAACATCGAGGAGCCCCTGTTCCCAGCCACATTTCATCCCTGCGTTCCTCAAGCCTTGCATCACCGCCGCAAAGACCACACGCCGCAGCCAGTGAACAGCCTTGGAACAGCTTTGGATTCCGCCCAACGGCCCGTGGCTAGACGTCAGTGGTCGGATTCTGGCTCCTAAAATTATTTTAATTTCCTCGCTAGCTCCACAACGCGTCCCCTCCGCCGTTGCCCTTTATCGATACTGGATAAGGGGCAGATCGAGGGGATCGAGGGGAAGGGCCTTGAACGCATTGAAAGCCCACTGTCGGCCGGACCGCTGTACCATCAATCTCAAATCCCATAATTAACGAGAGCGCCGGGAACCATATTGGTTCTCATCACGGACATCTCGACCAAACCTCGGTCACGGCTGGGCTGTGCTCGTGCTCAGCTGGCTCAGAGGGTGCTGCGCTGGCATTGGATAGCACCTTGCATTCGCGAGCTGCATCTGCATCAGCGACGAACCTCTTTCGGATCGCCTGCTGGGCCACAGCTCTCCTGAGAGTTTTAACAGACGCCGCCCACTCCTCGCTCTCACTTTTCAAAATTCTCAAACCTTTTAATGCCTTTGCGCTGCATTTGTCACTCGTTGGACATGTTTGTATAGTCATTCTTGTCACTCTTTACAATTGACGTTTCTCCACATTCATTATCCTTTCCTTTTTATTATATTTCTTTCTCTTAGCTTAATGAACCGCCCGACCGTGCCGAAACGCGTCCACGTCGTCACGCCTCCAAGCTCACGAACTGCTCGCACTCTTACCCCAGCATGTCTTCCGGTGCAAACTCCGGCTCATCAACACCAAAACTTCCAGTCATTACATCTCCACTTGCGCGCGCTCCAAAATTCTCACCGCCGTCATCGAGAAACGTATCTCCTCGTCGACAACCTCTTCATGACCGGTCAAACTCACAAACCAATCAGTATTCTGGCCCAACTATCCGCATTGTAGAGGATCCCGGCACCGACGTCTATTCAAAGACACCATTTCCCAGTCAGCCTTCTCAAATATTACCACCTCGTAATGCACCAGGGTACACGTTCGAGGGCAGGGGGTCTCGTGTTTCAGATTCGAGTTTTGTCACCAATGCGGTCGCGAATATCGAGGCCAGTCATACCCTGGTCCCCAGACCCCTACATCCCAAGAGAGCAATTAGACACTCAGCATCGACTAGCACCTCAGAGGCAGATACAATTGTGGCCTCGTCATTCTCGCCATCATCCAGTCGGTTTTCGCAGGGGACCACACCCCCGTCATCGCCGACACCCGACCGCAGCGAGAAAGAGAAGGGCTTGGAAATACTTGAAGAGATTGTCTCCCAACCAAAACGGTCAACCATTAGGGCTGTCATTCCCTCGTCTTCGTCTGGTGGCAACCCGCTTGAAGGGCACGCATTGACACCTCGGGCATCTGCCGCGTCGCTTGCGTCGACAGCCTCGACTGACACCCTCACACACATTGAGCAAGAGCTCGGGCACAAGGCAGGCTCACCCAGCGTCAGTCGATCCGTGCCAAAATCTCACAAACATACCCCGTCATCTGGATCCAACAAGAAGAAGCAGGCTTCATCTAATAATACGGCACCAGGAAGACCACCACCCGTGAACGAATCGACAGAATCGCTTGCTTATTCTGTGTATTCGTACGCCTCCAGTGACCGCCCGCGATCATCATCACATCCATCTCCCACTATTCATGCCGCGCGTCAGGTTTCAATCGCCAGCGGAGCCCAAATACACTATCCTGTAATTCGAGCCCCTTCAGCAAGTAGCTTATGGGCCGAATCGCAAGAACTCCCAAATATCTCGTCCCGAATGAACCCTCGCGGCTCGCAGGTGCATCAGTGGAGCTCTCAGCTTTCGACGATACACTCGGAATCCGATCGAGGCTCGCGGTCGATTGAGCGGACATCACAATCCATTGATGAACGGTCACAAGCACATAGCGACAATGCCGGGAATGCGCGAGGCTATCTGCCGCGGAGGCGACAGACCATTGGGAGCGTCGCTTCTTCGGACAATGTATCCTCGGAGATGACAGAGGCCTCGGTGGTGGTGCCACTACCGCTATTTTCCCCCATAACTCGACCATCGGACGAGCGAGACTCGGATGAGCACCATGATACTATATCGCCGCTACAATCTCCCCCGCTGAGGAAACAGAGATCCGGATATCTCAGGAGATGGGACAGCGATTCACGGTCGAGCTCTTCCCGACCAGGGTCCTCGCAGTCTGACCTCGCGACCTTCATCCATAATACCATTCCGGCTTGGGCAAGGTAAGGACCCAAGCTCTTGGATTTCATGTTGATGCTGACTCGAGAACAGAGTGTATTACCGTCGAGGTGAACGCACCTCGCTCGGTGCTCCCGATTCTTCAACGTCCGAAAGTGCAGAAAGCGATCGAGTACCAACAGCGCAAAGCGGTCGCACCAACACGCCATCAGAGAGCCACTTTCCGCTGAGCATTTATCGGCCTCGAAACCGACCGCATAACCGGATGTCACAACCCGAATCAGTCTTAACATCTGAAGGACCTGTGGAGCACGAAGTGTATGTCATCGGACCTCCAAGGCGTGGGCGCGGTCTCTCCGAACCCTTCACTCCGCGTCTACGGCAAGACAGGCGATCTCAAGCCCGATTAAGTGCATGGACAGCCCCGTCTTTCGATTCGAATGTCGGGACGTTGTTTTTCAGTCGTCAGAATCGGCAAATCTTGTTGTTTTGTTTAGGCTTTATTTTCCCGTTCGGTAAGATCCCCTCCCCTCGCACACGCCTGGTTGTCGGTGCGCATAATGCCATCCCCCTCACATCATACTGATGATTGTAAAGCATGGATCATTGCGTCGGTTCTCCCTCTTCCGCCGGATCCTGGACAAGTGACACCAACACCGAGCCAAATGGATCTGGAGCAACAGTTCGACCGAGAACTTGGACCGCCGGTTGATGATCGGTCATATCAGAAGGCCATGTGGTGGCGTAACCTTAATCGAATAATGTCTGGGGTTGGGACACTCCTTATTGGAGTGATTGTAAGTTCAGGATCTGAGCTTGGATGTGATGAGGGTGTACACTGACTTCTTCTAGATTGCTCTTGCGATTGTTGCGTCGAGGATGTAGATATCCTCCAGCAACCCGCGCGATATTGTCTTGCCTTATGGCCCCACATCAGCGTCGTCGATGTCTATCTCCATCTACCATCTACCGTACCGTACTACCTACCATCTGATTGTCATACTCCCAACGCTCACCTGGCACTACTCATCTCCTTAATCCCTTCCCCCACAACCAACACCCAAAATTTCCTTAACGAAGACCACACACATTCACGACCCCATCAATGCCCATTTTACGTCTTTTAATCAATTATGTATTTCTTACCCATCTATCTATGTGTAACGCGACGACTTTCCACGATCTTCTCGTATCGTTTCAAGTCTGCTGCGATTGTCACGTAGACAGTTGTACAAAACCTTGTTGGATTTTTCTATTTGTTGGACTTTTGGATTTTATGAGAGCGAGCGAGCCGAACGAGCGGTTCTGTTCTGAGCTGCGTTCTGCATCGCATGCATAGCGGGCGTATAGACCTCTGCTTTTCCCATTGATATATTACCCCACCTTGCACCCACTCTGTACAGCACAGCACAGCACAGCACAGCACACTAGCGTGCTTTTTCATTGTATCACTTAAGATTGGTATCACTTTGAGATCCTGAATTGGATTCACGACATGGCACAACGCGTGCACAACCCCCTGTCCCTCCATTTAATGTAGTTTTCACGAACTATATGATCTTGTAATTGTAGATGCACCGGCCCCGTAACGAAATGATGGTTGGAGGCCGGCGCTAAATCAAACACTTTTGCTTCCATGACGGGAAATTTTGGATACGGACCTTCGTATGACTGACTGACTGACCTGGAGATGGCGCGGTGACAGATGCGAACATGGGATGAGGCTCGTTTGATGATACTTGGCTCGTGTACTCATGTGAAGTCTGTCGAGGTTGTTGAGGCTCGAGCGCCACTGCCCCTGGCTGTGCGTTCGACCGACCCCCAGGGCTGGAGATGGGAAAGGTGGTGAAGGACTGGGGACATGAACGACTCATCGTGAATCTGTGCGCTCTTGACAGGCCCGAATGGCGATGAACATGGTGCAACAAGCCCTGGCCCTGAACGTGCATCTATCCTTGGTGTCGGCAAGGCTGATGCTGGAGAATGAGAACGAGCTTGACGAGATGAGAGGGAGTTTCAAAGGTTCATTACCCGCAAGCGATCCATGGGCCACGGGCGAGAAACCCAGAAGCATGACGACGGGGGGGGTAAGTGTGTGAATGTCAGCACCGCCACAGAGTTATGACTGTTCGCATGATCAGTCATAACATCACTCACTCACTCACATTGACTGCGAGCGTGAGTGTGCCTGAGGCGGAGCAAGAATATGAGTAGCGATGAGTCGAATATGCATGCTTGTGGCTTGGCTGTCCGCCTGCGCTAGACCTGGGGAGGATGTAACGGCCCCTCATAAAGCTTGTGGATTTGGCACACTTTTTCACGACCCACAAGCAACAGGCTTTCCAACACCGCGAACAAGCTCCTTCTTTTGCTTCTAACTCTCTCCCAGCTTCTCTCCTCTCCTCCCCAGAGCCAGTGTTATAGAACCAGGGATAAAGAATTGGAATCATGGCGGTCCGCGCACAATTCGAGAATTCAAATGAGTGAGATTGCCCCGCTAACCTTCGCCCTCCCCTCACGATCAGCTGCTTCTTGCGCTGCGCTGCCAGATGCACACCGAAAAGATAGAAAACATATGCTAAAACTATTCTTTTCTCGCAGAGTCGGTGTCTTTTCTACACTCACAAATGCATATGCCATCGTCGCAGTTGGAGCTTCGGAGAACTTCTACAGGTACGAAATTTGCTCCTACCTTAGGCACGCGATGCGATACAACAGAGTGGTTTGGGAGCTGATGTTTGTGTGGTAGTGTCTTTGAAGCTGAACTCCAAGATGTCATTCCTATCTGCCATGCCACGATTGCGGGGACGAGGATAGTAGGACGGTTAACCGCTGGGTACGTTTGGATGGTCTTGAGCACCTCTCGCCTCTTCTACCCTACTCTACTATGCTCTGAATCCCTGTAGGAATCATGCTAATTAATAATTTAGTAATCGCAAAGGCCTTCTAGTCCCTACCACCACCACCGACCAAGAACTTCAGCACCTGCGCAACTCGATTCCCGAAGCCGTCAAGATCCAGCGGATAGAAGAGCGGCTCTCCGCGCTCGGAAACGTGATATGTTGCAACGACCACGTCGCCCTCGTGCACCCGGACATCGAGCGGGAAACCGAGGAAATAATAGCAGACGTGCTGGGTGTCGAGGTATTCCGACAGACAATCGCAGACAACGTGCTCACGGGCAGTTACATGGCATTGAGCAATCAGGGCGGAATCGTGCACCCGAAGACAAGCATTCAGGACCAGGACGAGCTGTCGAGTCTGCTGCAGGTGCCGCTAGTGGCGGGGAGCGTGAATAGAGGGAGCGCGGTTGTGGGCGCGGGCATGGTAGTTAATGACTGGATGGCTGTTACTGGTCTCGACACAACGGCCACAGAGCTGTCCGTTGTTGAATCGGTTTTCCGGCTTGGCGAAGGCCATGGCCCGCAAAACATCAATACCACGCACAAGGACGCGATGGTGGAATCTTTCTACTAAATCAGATCTCCTCGGCAAAGGTCTCGCCGCTCCCTAGTTTTAGATCAGTGGCACGCCCCTCGGATTGAGAGGCTCGGATCGGCGCATGGCGTCTGGAGAAAATGGAGCATGGAATATGGATGCCGGGGATCACCTGGAATGGCCATAGGCTCCTTCTGGTGTAGAAAATGATATACTACCAGTGTCCGACAATACTGCTTTGGCTGAATTTGATCATTACCTATGTAACTAGCAGTGAAAATGAAGATGGAAATCTGCCGAACAGATTCAGAGCAAATGCACATGCGAACGTGGCGTACAAGGGCAGCCCGCATCCCGCATCCTACATCCCACCTTCTAGATAGGGCTGAAGGCGGTGAGGAAGATCGCCTTTCACATTGCAAAACTGGGACTTGCATCGGCACTTGCATCCGCGCTCTCTACAAACATTCGCAGTTTACGCTTCCACCCACGCTCTGCCTCTCTCACAAACTCGCCCACAAGAACTGCTATGGGCTATGTACGAGTGCGTCTGAACAAGTTAACTGTTAGTAATCCCGCTCGCCGAGCCGCCCGCCGAGGCACCCACACCTCTCCTCTCAACCACCAACGTTACCAACATCCACAACCCACACCTCCACCATGTCGTCCCCGACAGCAAAATCCCTCACCAAGCGTGCCGCGCCCAGCTCCCTAATGCCTCCCCCACCAGCCCCGAAACGGATCAAGCGCCCCGCCGTTGTGCTCGACGAAGACACCTACGTTGCCGCACTCACGCACATCATCCGCCGCGACTTCTTCCCCGGGCTTGCTGAGACGGATGCCCAGATGGAGTATCTGAGTGCGCTGGACAGTGGGAATAACGGCTGGATTAGGGAGAGTGGGAGGAGGCTGACGGAGGCTATGACGCCTGGACCGGGGAAGAGGCACGGAAGGAGGGCTGGAATGGCTGGACTTGGAGGAGGAGCAAAGGGAGGAGTAGGTGGAGGGAGTGCGGAGACACCGAGTGTGTGGGCCGGGGACACACCTCTCAGTGTCGCGGAGACGGATGCTGGCAGTGGTGTCAACGAAGCTGCGACTCAGAAACCAGACATCGATCTAAATCTAAGTCTAACAGCCTTCCAAGCGAAATACACGCCTGAGGACCAAGAATCCTTCAACCAGATCCTAGACAAAGCGAATGCGAAACGCTTCCTCGAGAATCAGTGGCTGCATATTGGGAATCGGCATCCTTCGAAGCAACGGCTCGCGCAGCAGAAGGTCATCACCGCCTCCACCTCCGCCACAGCAGCATCAACATCAGCAGGCAAGGAGGTAGTATTACGCCCATCCCACGATCTTGACGCCCGTCCCGCAGCCCCAACAACGCACAAACACACCGCTTTCAACAGTCTCATGTTCGTCCCCGACTCCATAGAATCCTGGGCGCCGACACGTGCGCAAGAAGCAGATTCCGCGTCTCTCGCTCCCCCGAAAGCACTGCTTCATCACAATACTCGACTCCCCACCCACGACCCCGATTCATCCACCAAGCGCAAAGACCCCCCCTCCCCAACTATCTCCGCGATCCGCGACGCCATTGCCGGGCGTCCACGGACGTCGAAAAGTGAGGCTGGATACGAGGGCAGTGAGACTCCCAGGGTGAACGGGTATGCGTTCGTTGACGCAACACCGCCTGAACCTGAAGACGAAGAAGAGGACGCGCCGACAGATTTGCTGGAGAAGTTTGGAGCGAATGCGAAGCCGAGTCCGTTTACTATTCATGATTCGAATCGGAGGGAGAGACTGCATCATAAAATGGTTGAGAGGATTAGTGGGAAGAGGGCGGGTAAAACGGAAGCTTCATCTTCTATCTCTGCATCAAGGTTGGGTCTGTTTGGAAACAATACACCGCGGTTTCTGAGTGCGCCTACTCCTGGTAGGCGGATGCCTACGGGAGCGGGGTTAAGGAAAGATGCGGTGGGTTTGACGCCCGCGGGGAGGAGGTTGCTGGAGAAGGTGGGTGGATCAACGCCGAAGCGGGAAGGAGGGTTTGGGGAAGAGAGGAAGGGCGGTGGGGGGTTGGATAGGGAGTGGACACCTACACCTAAGGTGAAGAGGAGGATTTGAGTGTGTTTGGTGCGCTCACTGCGTTTGTTCGGGATGAAGGGGGGGGGCATTCCCTGGGGTGGGGATTGAGGGGTGAGCTTGGGGCTGTGGTGCTGGAACTGCTCCATCATTGAATGGACTGTTTAGATATAGCAAAGCTGGTCCAGACTGTGGAGATCCATATGAATGTTCTGGACATCCACGGTCACATTGTCCATCTACCAGCCACGCATCAGGCTTCACTGAAGCCCTGATTCCTCACATAACATAGCATCCTCTTCCTCTCCATCTCACTCCAGCAAGCATCCGGAAACTTCATCTCTATTCTAATTCTCCCGCCTGGAGACTGCTGGTGTACTACTACTCTAGGATATTGAGATTGCCTCCCCCCTTTATTACCACCATTATATTTCACTGCATTCTTCCCCCACTCTTTATTCTCCCAGCCATCTAGTAAGCCCCTACACCCTTTCTTACCCACCCAACACCGTACACAGAAGGATCTTGTACGTCTAGGGTATGCAATTCCGTAGTTCCTGGACGTTTAGAAAAAACGTAGAGAGTTTGACAACTTGTTCCTTCAGCTAGATTTGAGGAAAGGTGGAGGTTGGGATAGCAAGTAGAAAGGGGGTTGCGAAAAGACGTAGATACTGGTGAAGCGGCTTGGGTAGGATGTGGGACGTTTTCGAAGGTTGAAACTTAGCACTGCTCCTCTTGCGCTTCTACGATATACCTAGGCTAGAGCGTCATTAGGAATGGAAACACCCTTTTAGCTTGGCTAGTACACTGTGAGGATTTATGTTTATTACTCTACATTCTCTTGTGTTCACCACTAACCCTCCATGCCCTTTGCAACTCGCCATTCCACCCTAATACAGCGACATGAACTGCATTGATTCACTCCAACAACTACACACATCACATTGCACGTCATACCACACGTATAGATATGCACAATCAACCACTCCATTGTCATGTCCAAAGCTTCACTATACTACAATACAATCAATCTCCTCAACGCCAGATGCACCAGCCAGCCAGCCTATGGTATCAAAGAAGAGGGCCAAAGCCCGACAGAAACCATCGCCATGCTATGCAAAAATGCACAAGAACCACAAAATTACATGAAAGGAAGGCAAAACAAAGACAGAAACCAAAAAAAAAAGGCCAGAGGCCGAAACCAAAATTCAGAACCGAAAGCCAGGGGAAAGGGGCAGGGGACAAGATCTGCATGCAAGAGCAAAATGGGTGATAAAAGGGTTGTAAAAGTTGGATTGGAGTACACAGGACTCAGACTGGGAATGTGGATGGACAAGGACATGGGGCTCACAATGAACATAGATATGGAAACGGGAAAGGTAATAAACTTTTCTCTCAACCGCCCCGACGACCCCTCTGATTCGGACCCTGGTAGCTCCTGAACTCCGTGCCTGGAGCATGCCAAGAGCGGTACTGGCGACGCGGACGAGACTCCTGGATAGAGCGCTCCTGAGATGCTGAAGGTGGGTGCTCATAATGAGGCTTGGGTGGACCTGCTTGCTGCGAGAAGGCCGGAGCATGCGGAGGCGGGCCATAAGGCGACATTGGGGACTGCGGTAGTGGAGGAGCCATGTTGGCCGGGAGGATGCGTTGGCCGCCATACTGGTGGATTTTTAGTGGGGGATATTGGGACATGGGCTGCGGTGGCGGCGGTGGTGGAGCTTGGAAGCTGCCTGGTGGCGGAACGTAGCCTTGATATTGGTGGGATGCATTGTACGGAGTTGCGTAATGAGGGGGTGGTGGGGGAATAGCGTGAGGAGGGGGGTGGGAACTTGTAGGATAAGTTGGAGGTGACGCCTGGGGATATGTAATCATTGGTGGAGCTGGGTCATAGTGCGCGAAGCGATAGGTGACCTGGGCTGGTGGCCCTGGGGGTTTCGCCGGTAGGGGCTGGCTGGATGGCGGCATCGAGTGAGCATTTGGTGGTGGGTACGGGCTCTGATGCGTCGGTGGAGTTGGCCCTGGCCTGCTGTAGTCAGGATTGTAGGGTTGATACGGAGGAGCGCCATATGGTGCGGGTGGAGGTGGTTGATGCGGTGTAGGAGGCCCGCTCAGACGTCTGCCATCGTTCCATTGACGAGATCCTTGATCGGCAGAGGTATGACGTGATGGCGGTACATACGGAGCGGCATGCGATTCGTGTGGAGAATGATTATAGGAATAATGACCTGTTGGAGGAGAGGCCGCAGATGGTCGGCGAGATTCACCGCGGCTCTCTGGACGATCATACGAATTGAAGGCTCGGGCGAAAGGCGGAGCCATGTTGGGTCGTTCAAGACTACCACGCCGAGATGGAGGTCCTTGCTGTGTTTGCTGGCCCTGTGATCCTTGCGATGCCTGGGACCCATGATATCCGTCTGTTGCGTGGTGCTCTAACATGTTCTGCTTTTTAGCATCCAACATGCGCTTAATTCGGTCAAGAGGGTTTTTGTCTGGTAGGGCCTCAGGAGCATGCTCTTTTGGGGACCCAAGGTTTTTGCTGGACCAGAACTGACTGCTTGGAGGCGGTGAGCGCTGCTGGGAGATACCTGCGGAAGCTTCGGACGGAGTTCCCATCTCCCGAGAGACTGATTGTTCTTGACTGTGATAAAGGGCTTCCATACGGAGCGAACCATTCTGAGACGGGTGTTGGCTGTGGCTGGCACTTGGTCGACGAGACGGACTGGCAGAGGGAGTATGGTCCAGAATTGAAGCCCTAGATTCTCGTGATCTTGGTAGGGCGATATCTTGATCATCATTAAGGATATCCATGATCCGGTGAGTGGAGACTTTGACAGGCGTTTCCTTCTTGGATGTGTCTGATTCCTTTCCGGGTTGAACAACATGAGGCTCTTGCTGGAGAGGGGTGGGCGTGAAGGTCTCTGGAGCTTGTGACTGTTTTGCCGGACTGCTCCTAGCCGTTTCCAAGGACATGGCAGTTGATGCAGTGGACATGGGCGCGAATGGTGAAGTCTGTCTCTGTAGCTCTGTCTGTGGTACCGGAGTGACGACTTGGCTAGGGGGCACAGTTGACAGTTGTTTCTCACCATGAGTTGGCTCTTGTGGCCTGTCGGCAGAGACGGATGCAAGTATGAACAGAGCATCGGCCTGTTCGTTTAGGATGATAGCTGATGCTTCTGATGGTGCCGGCGTCTTCTCAATTTCTTCGGCCGCTTCAGCAAGACTAGCGACGTTGTACAACGCAATGGCTTCGTCGCGTGGAGGACCAGTAAATTGCGCAAATCCGGCGGGTACTTTCCCGATCGAATCGTTCAAGTCCTCGTCACTGGTCATAAACGATTGCACTAACCCACCGAGGCGACCACGGCTATCTTCTTCAGCAATCATACGTTCAGTCTCGATGTACGCCCTGCTACGAGAGGCATACTGAGATCCCAATCGATCATCGCCGTTGAGCGCAGGGAAGTCCGTGTGCGTGGGCTCAATGATATTTTCCTGAACTATGTTAGCAAAAGCAAACGTTTTGCGTAATGGTTCTCACTCACTTCATCATCAGTGGCACCTTCATGGGCTTTCATTTCGCGGTGTAACTGCTTCATGTCATAATATATATGCAACATGAGGTTGTCCTGAAGCGTCTTGAATGTGTTCTACACATGTGTTAGCGATACGTGAATATTGCTCAAATAATACTTACAATGTGCTGGTTTTTGAAATTGTGCTCTTGGCCCGCACACACTCGCTCCTCAGCGTCTAGCCTGTTCTGGCGCTGAGCATTGAGCTGATCAAGTCTACGATCCCTATGTTCATTCAATGCGGCGATCGTCTCTTGATACTCGGGAAGATTCTTGTAAGACTCGGAATCGTTGTTCAGAACTTGGATAGACCGCCTCGACAATTCGTCAAGCATGACTTTTTGCTGCTTGGCAAGAGCGCGATAGTCCATCTTGAGTGGGAGCTGTCGACGGAGATCCGTTTCTACGACCACGTTCGCATGCGGCTGGCGGCGACGACCCGGAAGTCGCTTAGCGGCCTTTGCAGGTACCTCACCATTGGTGGCAGGAAGAATAGTTTGGACATTTTGGCTGCTCTCAATATCTGGAGGCTGCTCTGGTGAGCCCGGAGGCGTAGAAGCGTCGGTTAGTTCAGGTGGTGGTTCAGTGGGCTCAGGAGGAGTTGCGCTCGTCTTGCGCTTCTTGCGGCGTGGCTGTTTCTCGGACATGTCCTTTTCGTTGCGAGCAAAAACACCATTCGCAGCATTCGGACCATTCGGACGAGCGCCAACAGTTTTGCTAGATTCGGTAGAGTCGCTGGATGCTCGTCGCTTTTTGCTTGCGGGCTTCGTTGCAGTCGAACCACGACGAGACGTTGATTTAGTGTCGTTGATAGTTTGCGACCCATTCAATGGAATTTGGGATGCGAAAGGCTCCTGCGGCGAACCAGAATCTGTCGACAGGCGGCTGCGCTTGGCTGGGCGTTCTTCCGTGTCAGAAACACCGCCATCATCTTGCGCGAGGTCGTTGAGGGAACTCCTGCGACTGCTTCCGTCGATGGTGGAGGGTGCAGCAGGACTGGTATTATTAGAAGCTGCTTTGGAAGCAGCGCGCGTAGTCATATGTAGAGGTTCAGAGGGTTGAAGACGCGAGGTCTTTCCTCCTTGAACAACACTACTCTTTCGCTTAGTGGCGCTAGGCCGGATTTCGCCAGCCGCTGCCAAGTGACCCTGTTAGCATGGGTTTGGCGGCATTGATAATTAAGCAGAGAGAGTAGGGCGGAAAGTACATACGCTGCATCTTTGGCTGAGGAGTCGGTGTGTTGGCCTTTGCGGGCTTTGTCTTGCGCTTCGGCGGCATTGTCGCAAGACTCCTAAACAAGCAATGCATTAGCTCGTGATCATGCTCACAGAAGCCCAACGGCATTCGCGGCATTTGAATGAAATAGAGGAGTGGACGGGAGGCTTACAGGTCTAGAGAGCTAAGCGTAGGTTGTTCAATAATGTTTTTGTGGGTGAAGACTTGATGGCAGATGATGGACCTGAGGCACAGGGCTGTCAGCCGTGCAAATGAAGACAGGAGACCTGGAGAAATTCTGGCCCACTTGCAGCAAGAGGCAAACAATTGTGGGGATGGTGAACCCGCTAGATAAATTCCGAGTGAATGGGATGAAGATGGTGGTTGGGGATGAAATTCTTACTGCTAAGAAGACCACTGATCCCCGTGGCGGAATGATTAGGGAGGCAAAACGGAAACCAAGAGCAAAATCACCTACTTAGAGACTCATCCTCTAGCCGCAGGAGATGATTCGAACTAGGTAGAGTTCTCGAATCGCTGGAGGTGTAGGTCTACTCGTCGGATTTGAGGACGGCTGTCAGAAAACACCCTTGCAAAAAGAACAAAATGCTCCACTGAGCTGCGGCACGGGGGGATGCAAACGACGCTGCACACAGCGAGAAAGTGGACAAGAGTGCCAATGAGGAGAAAATAGAGGCTGGTGAGGACGCAAGTCTGCGAACTGTCGAAGGTGTAAGAGGTCGAAAAGGATGCTCGCAATGGTGAAGGGTTGCTTGGGATCTCTTAGAAAAGGACGCGCTAGTCCAGATTAGGGGGATTTGACAAGGATTCTGCGCCGTCGAGTTGCCACGGTCCAGCGCTGACTCCCGACGCTGCAGACAATCGTATTCACTGAGGATGAAATTATAAGAATTTTGCTATTATAGATGTTGATATTGTGAGGTATTGCAGACTGAACGGGCTCCATCCCCGCAACTGCAAGTGGCACACAAGAGAGCAATGTCCAAGACGGCTCGCCAACCACAGCCGCAAAGGCAATGCGCAAGCTGCAGAAGCTAAGCTTTCCCAATCAGGGTAATAAGCGACTAAATTTTGCACATATCACGACATGATCATTTCGATGCATGGCGGCATTCGTTCAGAGTCCTTTTTAAGTCTTTCTTCATTATTTACATGATGGGCTCGCTAACGCTGACTCTGTGGTACTACGCTTGTTCTCGAACGTCCGCCCTGTCTTGCTTCACAAACGTTTCGGGACCAAACGTCATTACCCGTGACCCTCGGCGCCATCTTCGCCGTTAGAACTCTTCGATGCTCCGGGGTGGGCGCTCTTGGTGAATGGGAATGAAATTGTAGATGGCGCTATTGTAGATATATGGAACGTGAGCCTGCAATTGGGCGACGGGGATGCGTTGAAGGTTTTTTGATGCTCGTGTCAGGATATTTATAGATGCTTCTGATTGAGCACACGCCTTCACACAAGTTAGCAACGTCCAGCATTTGAGTCCACCATTGCGAGGACAATGAAATGTATGTTGAGAAGAATGGTCCATTTCAAGGCTCATTTTAGTACATGGTGCATATTTTTTTTTAAGATAAAAAGTTGCATGGCAATGTCCCATCAGACGTCGAAATAGACTCGACGCCGTCACCTCCATCAGTCACTTGCATCTAATATACACATATGCAAAACCATTGCTCCCAGCATCCCAAGAGGTAAGTCAACAACGTTTGATTCTTTAATTGGTAGATTGCTACCTGGAGGATCCTGAACACATATTTCAATATCACGTACACTCTCAATACATCCCAGCCCAACCCAGCCCTACCACATGGCACCCTATCCGAACACGCCCAGCCAGTGGCGTGGACCGATTAAAGGTAATACTAATAAGGACTGCATTTGTTTTCCTGTACCCCCAACCCCTCCCAAAACAAACACAGAACGCCAGACCAAACGCTCATAAGATTCAAGGTTTCCAAAGATGGAGGCTCGCAACGACAGAATGTAGAAGACCCCCAAAGATGGATAGTGCCTGGGGCATAGCATACGTGAGAAATGGATCGTTTCTCGTAAGGATTACATGTCGCCCATTAGGATTACGCCCGACATTAGATCCGTAGTCATGCCTATACACCAAAAAGGCCTCCCGAACGTAAATTGGAATGGTCATCGGCCCGTATCAACGTAAAGATTAATCTTCTTTCTCGTCTGCGTTCCACTTAAGCTGCTTCTCGGCGACGAGGTGAGGACAAAATCTGGGATCGGTGGGGTCATCTCCCGACTGGGAGGAGAAGGGCTTCGAGAAGATCGCTGAGGGTTCATGGTGCGGTCATGAAATGATTGAGAGTGCATGAGAGGACTTGGGCTCGCAGCACGGCTATTGGATCGCATACGGCTGTATGGTCGTGGTGGACATGCAATCACCTGGTTGCTTAGAGGTGAGGCCATTATGCTTGTCCCGGGCGTAGCCTCTGGAGGTGGAACTGGACTCTCGGTCCTGAAGAGTGGATGAATGTGTGCTTCGCTGACAGCAGGGCTTGGAGGTCGAGACGTGTCTGGATACATCTTTGGAGGTAAAGAAAGAGCAGGAGATGCCCTTCCATCGGATTCCTCGAGGAAAGGACCATCCAAAGCGTGAGCCGGCGACGCAGGTCGGCTACCTGGAATGGGTTCTAAGGCGGTACCTAAAACCGTGCCTCGAGGTGGTGCAGATTGCATCACAGCGTCTCTAGCCTGTGAATCAACACTGCTGGTATCCCAAGTGTCGAAGCCATCAGGTTGAGAGACGTTAGAAATGGAGTGAGAATCAGAATAGATGCTTCGAGCATCCCGTGAAAAGGAAGGCCGGTTGATAAGCTTCGTCCGAGAGGTAACAGGATGGACGACGTGATTCAGTGACTCCTTCCAAGACTTGAGGGAGTGAGACGAGCGGGCCGAAAAGGTAGGAGATGGCAGTGCCAGTGGCGAAGCTGGCTGTGTTGCTTCTACCATGTGTAAATTCATGGTCTGGTTGGAAGTACGAACCTCTGACATGACAGAGTCTCTTGAACCTGAAGATGAAACCGACTGTTCGGTTCCATTGGTTGGTTTCGCCCATATTGGCGAGGTGTACAGCGCAATCTGGCACAGGCAAGCCAAGCCCCATATGGCGAATTGTGGAGCGAGGTCTCCAGGCCAATTGTTAATTGCGGCTGAGGATTTAGCGGAGGATATTTCCTTTGCTCTTATCTTAATAGTGATGATCGAGGCCAGCGACAATACCATGGCAGCCATCGAAGGTAGAATGCAAGACAATGCCAAGATACGTCTTGCACTAGATGACGTTCTTACGATTCCATCTCTTTTCCAAGCATACTCGGCCGAAAACAACCCAATACAACACAGACAAACAACATCCAAGGCGCTTGCTGCAATGAGGACACCAGCGAAGGAGACTTTCGTACCCAGTAGAGAGGCTGCGTCGAGAATGGAGATGACGGTGTCGGCAGCGGTGGTAGACCAAGTAACCACCCCGAGAAGGGAGAGGAAGAACCGGCGAGATCGAAACATGCTGTTGCCAGCAAAAGCTCCTGCTTTGACTCAAGAGGGATGGAGAGGTAATTGAGTGTTTGAAAGGGAGGCTGAGTGGGGCACAGCTTTGGAGCCAGGATGCCACTGCTGGCCTGATGCTGGGGGTCGAATTTCGGTCTTTGCGTTTTCGGGGAGCACAGATGCGTATAATGCGTCGACTGCGTCCAATGAAGTGCTAGAACGAGTGCTATTGGCCCAGGAGTGATAAAACGAATGTAGGATGCCCCCGTTCCAGCTCTTCTACGAGGACGAGGTCTCAGCCATAGCAGTTGGAGATGCGTCGATGGCAGAGTGGAGGACTTGTGGGAAAGACGCGAAAATAATGCGGTTGAAAGAGGTATCAGATCCCCGCGTAGCAGATCGCGGATCGCGGGGACAAAGACAAGCACGAGACTGAACGCGTGAGAGGAACGAGACGAAATGATGGGGCCAGTAATATATGTCAGTCTTATAAGGCCAACGCGATCGAGGACAACGCGGAGGCCCAAAGTGGCAGTTTCACGTTTTCCAAAGTGTGGCTTGTGCAGCAGCCTAGGGCCGGGTGTCTTCGTTTAATAACCAAATTCCAGGTCGTCGGGGTTGAGGTCGGATTTTGCCAGTGACGAAGGAGGTGCAGGTGTAGAAACGAAGGTGGTTGGAGATGAAAGCGAGCGAAGAGTAGAACGAAGGACAGAGCAAAATGGCGCAGAGCATGTGGGACCCACGAGAAAGATAACATATTTAGAAGGAGGTGGGAAGGCTTAGTTGGAACATTGTTTTGTGGGCAAGAGCCTGCAGCACGCGTTGGACATGGTGGAGCGCGACAAGGATCAGCAGCAAAGATCCCGGATGCGCGACATGCATTCGGAGGAGCGAATGGTCGCTGCATCGAAAATCGGCCTTTTGCACCACCATTGTTGCAGGCTTCCCGACTCGCGAGCTGGTCAGAGGTACAAAGAGAAACATTGGCGCTGCAGCATTGAGTAGGAGGGCCGAAAGTTGAGCGACTGGCTCTTGGTCGTCGGCGGCCAGGTGTGCTTCTAGAAGAGCAAGCCGACTAGTGAGGAGAAAAAGACAAGAAACACACGGAGAAATTGTGATACTAACCAATAATGTGGCCGGGCTTCTGGCCGACCTCCGCCAAACGCTGTTTTGACAACGAGCGAGCCAAGGGAAGCCTGTCTGAGTGTTTGGACGGACCTGTTACGGTGAGGTCCTTCATTTCCTGAGCGCGTTGTTTGAGACGTTTGCTTTCGCAAAACAACCCCGTGAGCGTCAACCGTTGAGGACACTAACAGGCGTTTACTCTCGCCGCGAGGCGCTACGACCTGAAGGCGACACGGAGAATGGACCGCTATCGAGTCTATTGCCTATATGCCCCGCGAGCACGACAGGTGCAGATAGTGGCACAGGACGTGTGCGTTGCAGGCACTGCTGCGGCTAGTGTCTGAGATGTCACGACTGTCACCCGAAGCCAGTGCCCCTCATGTCCAGTGGCGGGCGATTCGCGATTCGTGACGCAGAAGACAAAAGAAACGCAAACTTGCATCGCGGATGCGGCTGACGGAGAGACGGGATGGTGGAAGCATGGATGCCATCTTGGATAGATGGGTTCCGATGCGGGCCACGGGTTGAGTGATTGAAGCGAGTGAGCGCTAGCAGGGGTAGCAGGAGATTACCCCACGTGATCCTCCCATAGCCTCCCGATTACTCACCCACCAACACCGCCACACCGGCGAATTGTGTCGCCGGTGGCTTGGCGGTCCCGCAACCAGAAGACGAAGACGCAATTCTGCCTTGATCACTGGGCTCTTCCATCGCCTTCGCTCGTCCTGAGCAAACACTGCACCAAGTTGCATTTACACTGGAGCCTGATTTACGGACCTTCCAGCGCCACACTGACCACACCTTATATTAAACCAGCAGCCCTTTCGTGGCGACAAATACCCACGACTTCCCCACCTCACTCTCCCCAACACACCATCTCCTACCACCTACTTCGCAGCTAGAGATACTGCTCTCAACCACCCACCAACATGAAGATCACTTTCAAGGTACCGACGCCTCCGCTGCCTTTACCTCGTCTCTGATGCTTACCCTTGCCGCAGGATCTCAAGCAGAACAAGTTCACCATCGACGGCGAGCCATCGGAAACGGTATGAAAGAGCTCCAAGACCTGCCCGTGCTGGCGCAAGGTTGACCTGACCCCTTCATATAGATCGGCGAGATCAAGGCGAAGATCCAGGCGGATAAAGGCTGGGACGTCGCCCAGCAGAAGTTGATCTACTCCGGTATGACGCATCCGCGGGCCCTCGAGGTTCTGAGACCTATACAGCTGCAGTTTCTAACCAGGCTAAATAGGCAAGATCCTCCAAGATGGTAACACGGTAGAATCCTACAATATCGAGGAGAAGGGCTTCATCGTGTGCATGGTCTCCAAGGTGCATCCGAGTTACCACTGCCTGGTAACCCTGCTAACAGTTGCTGCAGCCTAAGCCATCCGCAGCTTCATCAAGTAAAGCTCCCTCTACGCCCACTCCAGCGGCCGCCCAAACTCCTGCACCTCCTGCTGCACCGGCACAATCATCATCCACCGCCCAAAATGCTCCGGCTACTCCATCCCCAGCCCCTCCTCAGCAGGCTTCCGAGGGCCCGCGATTCAATGATCCGTCAGCCTTGACTATGGGCAGCGAGCGCGACGCTGCTATTGCGAATATGGAGAGCATGGGCTTTGCGAGGGCTGATATTGACAGGGCTATGCGCGCCGCATACTTCAATCCCGATCGTGCGGTGGAATACCTCCTGACCGTGAGACATCCAACGATCCATTTGTATTGGCGATCTGCTAACACTAACGCAGGGAATCCCCGAAGGCGCACTCCAAGAGTCGCAGGCGTCCCCCAGACAAGCTCGTGGTCCGACATCGCCACCACCTGCCACTGGTGGGAACACTGGAGCGACCGCCACTGCCGGTGGAGGTGATGAGCCGATAAATCTGTTCGAGGCAGCTGCCCAAGCGGGACAAGGTGGCCGAGGAGGAGGAGGAGGTGGTGGTGGTAGTGGTGGTGCTCGTTCCGGCGGCTCTGGAGGGGCCGGAGCTGGATCTGGTGGCGCTCTTGGTGGAAACAGCCTTGAATTCCTGCGAAACAACCCACAATTTCAGCAATTACGACAGGTTGTACAACAGCAGCCGCAAATGCTCGAGCCAATCCTGCAACAGGTTGGAGCTGGAAACCCGCAATTGGCTCAGATGATCGCTGAACATCCCGATCAATTCTTGCAATTGCTTGCAGAGGATGCCGACGAAGACGCCCCTCTGCCCCCCGGTGCCCAGGCCATCAGCGTCACTGAGGAGGAGCGCGAGGCGATCGAGAGGGTATGTTAACTTATTCTTGTCATATCATGGCGCTGACTGCGCTAGTTGTGCCGGCTTGGCTTCGAACGTGATCTCGTTATTCAGGCCTACTTTGCCTGCGATAAGAATGAAGAGTTGGCCGCGAATTTTCTCTTCGACCAGCCCGAGGACCCCGACGAGCAGTAGTTGACTTCACCGCGTGCATCGACCATAATTCCTCTATTCAGAACAGCCGAAGCCTTGACAAGCTTTCATGCGGGTCTCACGCCATTGTCTGACGCAGCACGACCATCACAATCACTTCCCTCCAATCCCGAATGGCGATGCACACACACCAAACGCTCTCATGTCACACTGGACGACTACTTTCATTGAGTTTTGCGCTGTGGCCTGGGGGAATGAGCCTCTCTCGATTTCTTCTCTCCTTATCTGGTAGTGGTATGATACCTTCTGCGGATGCTGACTTCTGGGAGGCTGGGGAGGAGGCCGGGCAGACTGACTAGAATGTAGATTGCTCGGCCAGTTTGCCTTTTGGGAGGTAGCGAGGGAAAATATATCAATCCAATAGCTTCATGGAGGCCATTGTTTAATGGCTCTTACTGCGTACATAAGTGATCACGTTTCTCAATCTTCGTCCAAGTTAAACGCAGTAGTTGGGTGTTTGGCTCTTCTACCCTTTTTCCTTGGGCCTAAAGGTTTGGTCTCATACCCGCATATCCTGGAACCCTAGTAGTCGAGCTTAATAGTTGTGGCATTTTGAGTTCCAATTTAGTGGCTCGCCTGCTTGACGCAACACTCGCGAAATTCTTCTTCTTGGATTCGAATTGTTGCATGAACCGACTTCCTGGACCCGTGCGCTCCGGGGGTAAGGATGTGAATGCACTGCCATAACGTTCTGTGAGGAGCCTATAGAGGTTTCGATCAACGTAAGTACCGCCGCATTTACCACCTAAGTATTGGTAGTGATAATTAGATAATGTAGGTCTCGGAATCGGGTTTAATCTTTCTCTTCCTAATAAGGACTTGCTTACCAACTCCAACGCAACTCTCCTTCAGCTTAAGCCGAGGTGAAACTTCCTCAATAGTGTACGTTGTAATATCCTATCATTTTAGCTAACTACTCATAGACCCCCAGACAGAAGGAACATACGACGGTGCCTCCACCACAGTCACAGACAAGTATGCCAGTACCCTCCTGTTCACATTAGCTAGGGCTTCGCGTCTCTTAGCTCCGAAACATATAAACGCACCTTCACAAGATTATTGACATTGTGGATACTATCTTTCAACGCTAGGTGCGCCGCTGCCTCTGGTTCTGCAATTAGATTTATTTCGTCCCCCGGCCGATTAGCAAATCCAGCTCTGATAGCAGCCGAGCGCGTGGCCCATTTCGCTTCTTCACTCCAAGTAGCAGGGACAGTTAACCAAAACTCCATTGGCATCGGTAGTGTAAGCTCGTCATCAGCCAGCAGTCCGATCTCTCTGATCGCCTGTGTGAACATGCGATATAGCCCCGTCAAATAGTCAGCCACCACATCAACGGGTCTCTTGCCCGGTGGCAATCTCATGAGACCATCGGCTGCAGCTTTCTTCAGGTCAGGATCATCATATTCGGAAGGTAAAGCAGACTGGTCCAGCAGAAGCTTCGTCCAAGAATAGCTGACCATTCCAGCTTCGACTTCGTACCCCCAGATATCATGATCGAGGTCAGCGTTTTCGGATGCGTAGGAAATCCGGGATGGGGCCTTTTGGAGGTAGTCGCAATCTTCGGAAGGACCCCCCGGCCACTTATGCCATGGCTTTGTATCGCTGAAGTCAGCAGCATTAGAGAGAATAAAGCAAATACCTAGACAGTATCAGAATTCTCCTCAAAGCAAAAAAGAAGCAACGCTATTGCAAACCGGAAAAGGTTGTTCCATAGTCTAGACCCACCAGCAGCTTGTTTCGAGATCGAATTTGGAGTGGAATTGTCATGGTGAAGAGGAAACCAGAAAAGCAGTGAGCTGAACAGGAGAGAAGAGAAATATTGGGGATGGGTCCAAGGTAAGTATGTCACGAAGGCCTCGCCTTGCAACTGCGAACGACGATGAATCCCTTGCTCGAAGACTGCAAACAATGCACAGTGGCAAGGCTCACCCCACCCGGCTCTGGGCAACCAGAGCTAAGGCAAGCATACTGCTCCGAAAGCTTAGGACTAGGTATAGACCACATCAATGTGGGTCCTGTTTACCATTGCCTTTTGTTCAATCAAGTCAGGTGGTCAGCCAACCTCGTCTATATAACCCTTGATCAGTCCCTCATCGGATCATCAATCGGACTATCAATATAATGGCTCACCGCCCCCATACTGGGCGTTCATGATACTGTCATTGAGGATATAGGAATCAACCACGTACGATTTTTGAAGCTCACCAGCTTCTTTCAACCACTCTCAAGGCGACACGACACTGCACCAGGCTGAAACCAAAGGACGGGAAGGATTGGAACTGTGACCTTTCAGTGAAGACTCTCAACATTGGTGGGGGCCGCACGACACGGTCACGGACGCAGAATCGACTCACTTCAACCGAAGGCAACTCAGGCCCCACAAGTTCAATATTCAAGCTTCAGCCACTCGAGACTCACCAGTCAAAGTCTGAAGTTGGTCAGTGCTTTCTCTCGATCGGACGTCTTAGGAAGTTGGCCTTGCCGGCAAAATCTCGAACATCCTCCCATTGAGACAGCCCATTCCCAAAGCTTAGGCCGATAGGTTTACTATTGCCAGAGGACATTCTAACTTGCACCATCACATAGGAATCGCAGCTAAAATCATGATGCCCGAACGTTCCGACTGTCACACGGTATATTGCAAAGCTCCCTCGTTGTGTGCTCCTCTAACTCCCAATAGAGAGGAAATACTGAAGGTCAAATCCAGCCGCCGTACTCAGCGTGCCAATATCCGCAGAGTCAAACTATAACTGGAGGGGACCCTCAAATCCAGTATATTTCAGCGCAAACCCCACATGTCCAATATTCGCAGACCCAGCATTCTCATAGTCAGGATTTGCAGAGACTTCAGCAAAGTCAGGATGTAACCCAGCAAGGGAAAGAAAGAAATTCCCAAGTCAAAGATGGGATATATTGCCACCTTTGTGAACACGGCCAGCAAGTGAAGGAGGAAGGTGACGTGGAAGCTCAGGGCTATTCCAATACATGGTTGGATTTTCGGACGTCGAAACCCGACTCAAATCAGGAAAAGCTGAAGAAGGAAAAGAAAAGGCTTCAAGTTGATAAAAGTGAATTAGAAGAGATACTGCGGGCTACCCAGAAATCAGCTGCGTCTGAAAGGCTTGACTATGAGAATAAACTCCGACGTGCAGATGCAGCTCAACAGAGGCTAGAGAACGAAAAAGACGGAGCTGACCGCGAGATAGCACGCTTGAGGCAAGAAATGCAGAAATTGAACCGGCAAAAGGCTGCAGTCTGTGAGGAGCTTGCCGAGGAAAGAAGTTTCACTAAGCAATTGCAAATAGAGAGACGCAAACATGAAGCTGTCATCGGCAAAGCGCAGTCAGCTTTTGTCTCGAAGCTCTCTGATATGGTATCTACCGAGCTACCGGATGACAAGGTTAGAGAACAGCTGCAGGATATTTTCAAGGATTCTCAAGAATGGGCGAAAGAAAACTGCGCTTGCGAACTGGAGAATACAACTGAAATGAAGGAACGCTTGGTCGACATTGGAGTCCTAGCTCCAGAAGATTCAATGGAGCCGCACGACTACTTCAACTTCAACGCGGACATAATCACGGACATCCTCCTAGAAGCGGTGCTAAATCATTACCTTTGTTCTACCTTTATCAGTAACCCGTTTTTTACTAGTAGCTCAGCCCTGTGGACAGATGAGACCTCTGTCGACGAGAATGTTCTGATCGTTTTACAGAGGGTCACAGATTATCTTCAGATCAGTACGTCCCGTTATTCACCATCAGCTACGGTTATATACCACATGTTGACTTTGTTGGACAAGGAATAAAGAGAGGGCAGCCATCTGGCGCAGTGACACGATCAAGCTTCTCATGGAAGATGAACACAGTCATACGCAGAAAAAGCTTGCAGCCTACCGAAGATTGGCGAAGTCATTCATCCAACGCTGGAGGATGCTAATCCGGAGCCGGGTGGAGGTTGAAGAGGAGGAACTACTCGTCGGCCTGATCGCTAGATTCGCCGACCTCACCTCGAAGCTCTGGTGCCTGAAGGCAGATATTGAGTTCCACGGTCTTGACCACTTCGGAGGTGAAGTAAGGTTTCGAGTCTGCTCAAACGAGATGTCAGGCGCGCAAGTTCTGTCTTTGGAAGATGGGAGCACAAGGCTAGATGGTCGTCCGATCCCACTGGTGATCCAGCCGAAGATAGATGCCTCGCGTAAAACAGGTTGTAATCATGCTGGAAAGCGCACTATTTGGGCGAAGGGTGTAGTCTGGGTCTCGAACCAGGCTGTGCCAAAGCTAGTGCCAAAGTGTTCTCCGATGCAGCTCGATCTCATGAATGAGGTCTTGACCGGTGCTTCTGACACTGTAGGGATGCAAATAGAGTAGTTTGCAATTTCATTGACGTTTTCGGGTTCCGCATCTGGAAGAAAACGAGGCATTCGTCTTGGCGGTTCCAGTAGCTCATCTCCAGGCGCAAGGCTGAGTTCATCGATGCGGAACGGTTTGACGCAACCGAGCTGAGAGCGTATGAAGTGGCGCAGAATGGGGTGACCAGAGATACTAATTCACTTGTTGATGTAAACACGCAAGCATTTGCCGCCTGACGTCGATCAACCTGGTGAGGATGGGCTGCTCAGCAGTCTATGGACCCGCTGCATCCTTCCTCTCAATCCACACCCTCTCGAGTGTCTGAGAGTATTTTCTCTCATTGACCATAAAAAAAAAGAAATCCTCCTTTTGTAACGCGCCTTAAAATAGAATCTCTACGATGAGAAATCGCTCTGAGACACCCTAGATGGGTGGCGAGTGGGAGATTGTCGCCGACGAAGACGACCAGAACAATCCAGGTATCGTTCTTATTGCAGTGATGGGAGTCACAGGTTCGGGCAAAAGTAACTTCATCCGTTTCGCAACAGGCTCCCAGGATCCAAAAATTGGTGAAGACCTAGAATCTTGTAAGCATAACGTGCTAGCACTTAGAGGAGAAGTTCTGATGTTCCTCAGGTATACAGACCACTGAGTCATATGAATGATACATTGATGGCCGCACTTTCATTCTCCTCGACACCCCAGGCTTCGACGACACCCACCGTGGTGATGCTGACATACTCGCCGAGATCGCTGAGACGCTGAGCGCAACGTACAAGAACAAACTCAAGCTCTCTGGAATCATCTATCTGCACCGAATAAAAGATGAGAGGATGACGAACGCCATTATGCGGAACTTGACTATGTTCCGCAAGCTATGCGGTGACTATGCCTTCAAGAATGTTACCCTTGCGACCACCTTCTGAGACGACATGACAGACGTCACGAAAGCCGAGCGCCGTGAGAAGCAGCTGGTCGAGGAGCGAACATGGTGGGGATACATGGAGAGTAAGGGTTCGAAAACCCGCAGGTTCATGAATACGAGAGAATCTGCATTAGAAATCATCGCCGAGATTGCTGGGTTGCCTCGTGTTGCCCTGCAGATACAAAGAGAAATGGTAGGCGAAGGGCTAGACGTCAACAAGACAACTGCCGGGGAAGCCCTAAACAAAGAGCTCACTGATCTAGCAGCAAAGCATACCGAAGAGTTGAAGAAATTGCAGACGGAGATGGAGCAGGCGATCAAAGACTGAGACGTGGAGCTGCAACGAACGATTTCTGATCTGCAAGATGGGAAGCGTACAATCATTCGGCGGCTTGAGAACGAGCGTGAAGCCTTGAAAGCCGGCCGTCGAGAGGAGTTACGCGTCCTAGAGCAGAAATTGAACGACCAACTCTATAGGCTTGAGAAAGATCGCAAGGATCGAGAATTTGGGATTGATGAACTAGAGGCGCGCCTAGTGCGAGAACGCCTAGATTCCGAGAGCAATCTACAAGAAGCTTTGGCAAGATCCAATAATCTCGTTGGCCGGTTGAAGGACGAGATGGTGAAGGTGCTAGAAGAGGGTAAGAGAAGATGACAGCACTCTTCGAGAGTTGGAAAAGCAACAACGAAAGTCACTTGAGGATGGACGAAAGTTCCAAGAAGAAATTGCTGGCGCAGACGAGAAGATTATGGAACTGTCCTTGCAACATGCTTTTGCAAGAGATGAGGAGAAGGAAAGGCTGGAAGGGAGGATCAGAGAGCTCGAAATCAAGAGGGAAGAGGCTAATACGGGATTTTGGGATGTTCTTGTTCTGCTGACAGCGGTTGCACTTGAGTTGCTCCTATAAGGTTTTGGGTTCTAGAGATTCAGGATGCCGTTACTTTTAACTCCTTTATCTCAGCTAGCTCAGACGTGAGGAGAGAACCGAGGACGCACAAACCACCATGCATATTGCTACTCCAAATAGAGTATGGCCTGGGGGTTAGCGGTTTCTGACCCCTGTCGGTAGCGTTTCTCTCCTCAGCCGTCTGAGGGACTTTTGTGATTTTTTCTATGAATAGGCCTATTTCAAAAGCATCACAATAGAATTAGATTTACGATATCTCTACTACTATATGTCTGAATAGGCTTAGAATTTGATAGAATGTAGAGACAAGCTGTAGCTATAAAATAGTATATTTTTTACTAAATTCTGA
>NW_022985238.1:27072-47169 GCF_010093535.1 Lindgomyces ingoldianus | reverse complement strand
TATAGCTAGAGACTGTCTCTATTACCTATTAAAATCCAACCTGGTTTGGACGAAAAGTGGTAGAGCTACAGTAATTCTTAGTTGAGCTGGTGCATGGTGGAGGAGGTTTAGAACCACGATATCACCTAAAAAATCACAAAAGTCCCTCAGACGGCTGGGGAGAGAAAGCCTTTCTTACACCCTCATTGGTTAGAGAGATGGGGCTTGCGCCACTAAGGCTACTAGCAGGGGCTTGCCCCTGTCGAGGCTCTCTCCCCATCTCGTCTGAGCTTGCTGAGATAATAACTCCTCAATAAAGTTGATAGCGCTAGTCACGGATAAAGTTAGCCTGTTCTTGCTTCGCTTAGTCATGCTCAGTATACTAATGCGCCCCAGATTCCCTGACATTTGTTGTACGGCAAACCGGGTTCTTCTTGTATTTTGCCCTACTTCAACTTGGCTTTTAATTCTTTATGTCATAGTGTGAGCCGACAACAGGATAGCACAAACAGAAAGACCTAAGTCTGAAATATGTTCTCGAGTGGTGCGCTAGAGCAGAGCAATGAAATATTTTGGCCTGAAATTGCGTTGGTAAAGAGACTCGAAGATGGTCCTTAGTCTCCCCGAAGCGGTTTTGAGCGTTGCAGGATATTATACCGTGAGATTATCCTCTCTGAACTCGTATTCTACGAGAAGTTGTTACAAGGACATATAAACATCTATATATTCCCTGCCCTGTGTGACGACTGCTCTCGGAGAATTGTTAGGACAACGAGGAGCTAAAATTAATTAGATTCCAACATCATAGCGGCATATGAATGATGTAGTCTATTGGATTTGGGATATGTTCTTAAAGCGTCTGGACTCTAGATATAAATGTCGATGATGGTGATGCTGAGTGAGAATGGTAGCAATGTGACGATGCTCTTCATTGCGATTCAACACCATTCTGTCCACGTCACTGGACCAGAAATAGAAAACCTGACCAAGAACCTGAAGTCTGATTTGATTCAAACGTAGGGAGTACAAAAACGATGACACGCTATGCCTCAACCAAAACAAGCCGTCCCAAACGCCATCCATTCTCTGGTCCACACTTCCCCCTTTCATCCAACAAGACTAAATCCCCCTAACTTTCCTATAACTTGGCGGCCTTAATGTTCTCCCCAAAATCTTGCCCGCATACGGCGGGATGAGACTAATCGCCGCCACCACCGCAAACCTCCACCAAAATCCCGGACTCATCAAATACTCCAGCATAAAATACCTCTGCAAGAACGGCACGCTTCCGAAATAGATCCCCGCGGTCCCCACAATCGAAGCGATCATAATCCAATGCCAAGTGGTAACTTCCATGGCTACCATAATGAGTTCGTTCATAACGAGCACGGTGAAAGACACGGAGACCATGCGCTTGAACACTGGATCTTCGGCATCCGTGCCCACGCCGACAAGGAGTTGTGAGAGGCCTTGGATGATGGTGCCTTGGTACACAGATACGAGAACCCAGATGAAGAAGGACTTGTAGGATAGGGAGCGGCCGGATTTGAGTTCGGCGTAGAGCTCGGGGTAGAGGTTTGCAACTGATTCGTCGACGTCACGGTCGAGGACGAGGGAGAAGACGGGTGCCATTGTGTAGACGGTTGAGTAGCCGACGAGGAGCCAGTCCATGTAGAGAGCGTTCGGTTCAAAGCGCGAGGCGATGCTGTACACGGTTTGGCAGATGCTGATTATGAGACCACGATGGATGACGAATTGGGAGAGCTTTGCACTACGCTTGTAGCTGTTCCTTCCGTGCCAGACTAGTAACTTGACGAGGTAGCAGAATTGCTCGATGGAGAAGTCGGCTGCGAGAGATGCTTGTCGGCCTTCTTTCCCGACGATGCCGACCCCGACGTCGGCGGCTTGAATCATGGAGACATCGTTGCCACCGTCGCCGATGCAGCATACGCGTTTTTTTGTGTGTTCACGGATGAGTTTTGCAATGTCGGCTTTCTGGGTGGGGGAGCAACGACAGGCGACAACAGCAGGGAGGAGGACAGCTATGGAGATGAATTGTTCACGGTAGTGCGTCAGCATGAGAGCGAGTGATTCGCCGTCGATGAGAAGACAGGCGTCAGTCTTGCCGCGGAGGAAGTCGAGGGAGTCGTGTGCGAGGTCTTTTCGTTTCACTAGTGTATGTTAGTGATTGATATGAATGAGGTGAGAAGAGAAACCCACTCTTTGCGATAGTATGAACGTACTGTCCTCTAGCGACAAGCTTAGAACTGACCGCAACACAACGGGCAGTTTCGACCTTATCTCCCGTCAGCATCCAAATTTTTATCCCGGCATTGCGGAGGAGCTCTAGTGAAGGCTTGACGTCTTTCTGCAATTTATCTTCGACACCCGTGACACCAAGAAGCTCCAAGTCGTGCTCGAGATATTCCTTGACAACGTCCGCCACAGCATTATCTCGGTTATGCAATGCTAGTGAAGCCTGAGCATGTTTGGTCGAGAACTCCTCGTAAGTCTGTGCAGACAGTTTCTTGCGACCGACAACAAGGGTTCGGAGACCTTCTCGTGCCATGTTGGCTGTTTCTTCCTCTAACCAGTCGTTTGCTGCAACGATGGACGTCATGACAGTATCCGCTCCTTTTTGGTAGAACCAGATTTCGCCACCTTCGTCGGTTGCGGAGGATTCCACGCCGTGGTAAAACTTGACGACAATACCCATTCGCTTGCCTTCTGATGTAAATGGAAAGACGTTAAGAATGCGAACACGGACGGCGATATTTCCGGTGTCACAGGACTGGAGGGTCATTGATTCTCGGTCTCGCTGCAACAGCCTCAGTCCAACATGCTCGGTCCAGCGAACGATGGCGATCTCGTCCGGCGATGAAGCTTGATATGTCGTGACAATTTCTCCATTTTCTTCTTCGGCAGTGGGGGTGACGTTGTGGCAGATGGCTAATGCTAGAACGACATCACGGACACGAGACCCAATCTCTCTCCGCGTTCGGGTCGCTGAAGTGAGAGGGGCGGTGTAGATGGAAGATGGGGTGTTGAGGGTTGGTGCTTCCCCACTGTGAGGATTGAAGCTTTGTCGAACATATGAAGAAACCTCGTCCATGGCTTCGTTGGCGTAAGAGACAGTTCCGACGTGAATCTTCTTCATCTCCATCTCTGCTTCAATTAACAATGTGCTCCATCTATTTTTTTTAGGTGTACATACCATTCTGAGTAAGTGTACCAGTCTTGTCGCTTAACAAATATTCAATACGACCCAAATCCTCTGGAATAGTGCTGGTTCGCACAACAGTACCAGGTATGCTCGAGTCGTGCTCAATGAACCATGCGTACACTGATTTGCCCATATCCAGATTTACCCGCAGACCGACCGGAACGATGGTTGAGAAGAGGATTAGGAATCGAAACATCGAAACGTACCAATGGCGGCCATCAATATCTCGGAACCGTGCTAGAGCTACAAGAATGAACGACAAGGAGAGTGTGAAGATGCACAGAAATTTTGTCAACGAGTTAATCTCGTACTCTAGCAGACCCGTCTTCGATCTCGAGGGTGAGGTTGAGAGCGCTTGGCGAGTTTGCGGCCCAGTATATACGACGACGGCTAGGACGTTACAGCTTGATGCAAGTACTGTGTTCGCCCATACTGTGTTGTCGATGTTGAGGGGGGCTGAATGGACTGCCTGAGATTCGGTAAGCCGGTCTTGTTGATCATGAGGGTCGTATTGTCGCTGGCGCTTTGGGGCAAGCTCTACTGTGCCAAAGAACTCGTTGACCTTCCTATCAGGTTTACCGGCAACGACACGTAATCTTGTGAACTCTCCCACGTCTAAATTCTGGGTTAAAGGGGACGTCAGGCGCAACTTCCAGTCAGTTTCGCCGTCCAATTGATCGGTTCGGATGAAAGCCTCCCCTGATGCCCCCGCGGGTGTAGATGCTTTGGTGCTGTTATCACCTTTCGGTGGGTTTTCGACAGAGCCTAAGAGGCCATTTGCCTCGTCGTCCACCAAGGTAGGCGATGGATCAGGCACGCTTGCTGCTGTAATTTCGACAGGAGTACTCTCCTGGGAATAGCTCTTCAATATCACCATATCGGCTGGTACTCTCTGGTCTTTTCCAAGCTTGACCACATCTCCAACCTTCAGACTTCGGGAAGGCTTGATGATCTCGTGGAAGCTTGCGGTCGCTAGCCCTATTGTAGTCGATAGTCGCTCTTCTTCGTCCTCAATATCAGTTAGGCGGCCACTCTTCCTCTTCGCTCTCTTCGCCTTCCGCTTCGTGTCGGAGCTCTTGCCTGGAGCAACTCCATTCCCCACGCTATTTTCCTCAAACTTCAAGACCGTGTATCCCTCCGAATTCGCCTCGGCGTCCCTGCGCCGTCGTGCGATGTCATCAAGAGCCTCCTTTCCTAGGGTAACGGATATAACGAACGCCAGTGGTACGATGTAGGTGGAAAGATAACCGATGCGCAAGGGTTTTATGATCTGCGATAGCGCAACAAGCAAGAAATACATGTTAATGAAGAAAGAGAACTCATTATACAGAGTCCGAGGCAGAAAACTCCAAGGGGTGTATTTAGCATTTGAGACGGCGTTGGCGGGGAATCGCGAGATCTGAAGTTGGCCGACCGATATGGTCCGCTGGGAAGTCGGGTCGTGCTCTTCCTCGGCTTCCAGATCGACCTCACGGGGCTGATCTCTGGGGGTCGTCGGCCGGGACCCCGAGGACAAAAAGCTGGGGAGTCGAAGAGTTGATCCGAGTCGCGACAGGGCACTGGACGCCCGCTCATGTCTGCGACGCCGCCCGTAGCTGGAGGGTAGGAGGGGGACATCGTCATCCCCCGACTGCCCGAAGCTGCCCCCAGAGCTTCTATTAGTAGCGCCCTCGTCCTCTATGAGCCCGCTCAGATCGTCCTCTTCTACCTCTTGGCTGGCAGCAGTTCTCCGGCTGGCTCTGAGTCTGCCCACCCTCAGATTCCGGAGCGGTATCCTCGCGCCAAGCTCATGGAAGGGCTTCCTGTCCTCCTTTGATTGCCGGCGGGGGGGGGAGGGGGGTGCCCTCGAGGAGGAGGCGAGAGGGTCGAGTTCTTCGAGGTCAAGTTCAAGATCAGAATCGTCGTCGGGGGCATTTGGCTGGTGGTATTGATGAGGGGCAGACATGGCTCATGTGGGGGATCGGGAGGGACGGAAGTTGCGGTGGAAGAGCAGCCGCTATATCGAGGTCATGTGGGAGTATAGCGAGAGAGTCTATTCGTGGTCTCTAGGGCGTGTTTGAGAGGTGTTCTTTCCGTGGAGCAGCGCAGCGGGCAGATGCTCCGTCTGGACCGTTCCGCAGCGATTTGGAGCTTCGTGGCGGCTGCGATGCTGGCAACGACGGCCTGAGGACTAACGTGAATTGCAGTGGAGTGAATGCCGGCGTGTATATGAAAAACAAAGGTGCAGGCGGCAGTGCAGAGCGCAGCCGTTATAGTTGCGTCCCCTTGACGCCACTGTGGCTGACTTCAAACGCGGCCCGCGCAAGGACCGGGATGCTCTCGCTCTCAATCAATCGACCCGGGAACACATGGCATCTTCATCTTACCCACCAACCCAGACCTTGCTCTGCCGCATCGTGTCCTTTTCCTGATCCATTGCGTGGCTCCTTCACTGCGACGCGCCCTCTCATGTTGGCTGGAGTTCTGCGCCTGCTTTCACTGTTTATTGTCTCTTCTGCTTCTCCTGTATAGGTACGTGAACCCCCGTGACGTCGAAAGGGATGGCCTTACGTCTCCTATCTTCAAGCACCAACCCCAAAAATCTGCGATCATCCCCCGCCGTTATTACGCCGCTGGCTCGCACTTTCTATTTCACCCTGTCCAGCTCCTTCCAACCTCCCTTCTCCCTTTTTGTCCACGGCGCATCTGCAGATGATGCTCCCACTCAACGCTCCGGCATCATCATCGCCGAGGCCCTCCCTTTGAATCGGACCGTGGACGATTCCCACGCTGACTCGCCTTCTCTAGCCTTTTCATATACCCTTTTTACTATACACAATAATTGCCATAATGGAACACGACGATGCCCCCAATTTCTCCTACGCGTTCGGCAACACCTCCACATTCGCGTCCGCCTCTTGGAATCCGGCCCTACGACCCGACTCGGAAGACGTCCGCCCGGTTGCACCCATCGCAAAACACTCGGAATCATCACAAGAGGAGACCATGCACGTGCAGATAACGACGGAATCGCGTGGTGCGCAGGATGACGATCTCTCCACTGCGTCCGCCTTATCTCCGCGTACCCAGAACATCTTCCCCGATAAGGAACCCACGTCTGAAGACAACTTCCTCGATCGCTATGGTGGCGAACATGCCTCAAAGACTCTTCCACCACCGCCGGAACAAGTAAATGGGCACGGAAATGGGGTAGTCTATGAAGCTCCTATTGGCGCAGAGCAGGGCCTCGACCTGGGAGAACAGATTACGCATGGCATGAATGGAAGCCTGGGCAGCGCGATTGACTGGGCCCAACTAGATTTGCATGAAGAGAGCGCTCTTGAGGATAGCAAGCTTCCCGAAGAGCATGCCCCCGCAGAGAACTATGAGGCTCAGAGGAAAATAACTCTCTTGGAGGAGGCCGTGACCGAGAGCGCACAATCTTCGGTCGTTGCGGACCATGAGCCGGCGACCGACGATTGGGGAGCTTCAGATGAGGTCTTTGACCTCGGTGGGAAGCTGCAGGAGGCACCACTTCCACTTCCAACTCCTCCAGCGGAGGCCGTTGGGACTGCGGTCGGAGATCAGCTCATCGGAAACTCAAGCATTAGCGGGACCACTGGACATGAAATAGATTGGGGGAATGGAGATAATCACGACTTGTTCGGCAGCGGGGATGGGCAGCTGATCGAAAGCCGACAGCTCTTGGAAGCGACTCCTGGAGCGCACGTAATGCAAGACTCAGGGGCGAAGCCTGCTCCTACTGGAGATATGTGGGATCTGGCATTGGATGATGATTTCTTGCCCGACAACGACGGAGTAGCTGCCCCCTTTGAATTGGATGACGAGGGTTTCCTGGAAGATGAGCCATCCCAGCCAGCTCAACATCATACGCAACCAGCTGAAGGCTCAAGTACCACTAGCAGATATGCTCCTCAAATCGCGCAGCCACCAGCCCCAGCACCCAATGCATTCGGGCCCCAGGGACCACAATTCACTGATTTCTCTCAGCTGGACGCAAAGAAACCTATGACCACGCCCAATGTAAGATATGGCGGCTACACCCAACCATCTCCATATCAGCAGCAGGCGGAGAGACCCGCAATACCTAGCTCTGCTCAAAGCTTCGCGGACAAGGCCAAAGGTGGCTATCATTCTCCTTTTGACCTCCCTGAGGATATTGTGTCGAATCGAAAGCGGCCAACGGTCCATCATCATACAACTCCTCCTGTACTGCCCACCCCACCACCACCACCACCACGGAGTAGCAGTATGTATTCGAACACTAGTGTCCCTGGTCAGCGTCCACCACCACCTTCGAGCATGTCTGTTTCTAGTTTGTCTCCCCCGTCCTCGAGCCATTCGATGAAGTCGCCACTGAGCGGGATGCCATCTTCAACAAAACCAGCAGCGCCTTCTAAGACAGCTTCAAGCGACTTCTTCGCTGAGCTACCTGTGGCCTCGAAACCAAAACCATCAGGCCGCTATACTCCTCAACAACACCACCCGTCTCCTCAGTCACACCACGCCCCTCCACAACTCCCGCCCAAAGAGCGGACTAGTTCGTGGTCTTCGCTGCGAAATGAGGTGCTCCCTGATGCCACCAACCTTATCCCGCAGTTTCAACCGCCGGAAAGGCTGCCAGCCTTCCCGGATTTCCCTTCAGCGCCTGCAAGATCCAACAGCCTTCCAGTGCCTCAGCCAGGCACTGCACCCGCCCCTTCCCCATCCAGATATTCTCCAGCCCCTCCACCAGCCGCCTCCACGGTCAACGCCCGGTATTCTCCCGCACCGCCAGCGGCTCCAGCAGCAAGTGCAAGGTATTCTCCGGCGCCGCCTCCGCAAGGGCCTGCCCACAATCGCTTTGTCTCTGAACCCATGAATGGACTACCAAAGCCACCTCCTCAGCCTTATGCTCCTCGCACTTCAAGTCCCCTTGCTCAACATACCGCTCAACAGGATCCGGCCGCCACACCTCAAACAGTGCCAGACCAGTCCACTCATCAAGGCCATCACGTTATGTACTCCGTTGATAGCGTTCCACGGATCCCCATGAGACGTCCGCTCGAAGAAGTCAGCGAGATCGAAGAACAGGAACAGGAGCAAGATGCCAGACACATCTCAGGACGACCAGTGCCTGCACGATCAGAGACTCCACCCCCAAGCGGTCTTTCTTCCACTGTTGGTTCGCCCAGAAAGCGGTCGAATTATACTCCACAGTACCAGCCAGGTCCCCCACCTTCAGCAACACATGTAGCCCCACCACGGCGGTCTCTATCACAATCTCCTGGCGCGACAATGAAAAGTCCCCTGCGGGCCCTTTCTTCGGTCGAGCGCCCTGCATCTTCACATGGGATTATGTCTCCTGCTTCCAACTATGGCATTCCAAGCGCTATTCCAAATGTTGTTCAGAGTACTGTAAATGTCATTCCTCATAAACGCCATGTGTCACACGATTTCGAATACATCCCCCCTACGGACGAGCGCGTAGCTGACCCCCTTTCCCGATGGAAAGGCTATCCAATCTTCACATGGGGATTGGGAGGCACCGTTGTCACCAGCTTGCCCAAGCAGATTCCGCGTTACGGTGGCGGATCATCTATGCCGATGATGAAGTGCAGCCCGGGAGAGGTGAAAATCCAGAATATGAGAGATATCCTGCCTATGCCTGAAGATATTGCGAAGTTCCCTGGTCCACTCAAGTCGAAGAATAAAAAGAAGGATGCATCAGCTTGGCTGGGACGGAAAATTGAGGTCTTAGAAAGCCAGTTGAAGGCCCCCGGCATCGACCAGTCCATGAATGTAGACGACATAAAACGCTTGGAAGAGAAGGCCCTGCTTTGGAAGATCATGCAGGTTTTGGTGGACAATGACGGGCATCTAGAGGGTAACGCCACAGTCGAGGCAGCCGTTCGCAAAGTGCTGTCCTATGATGATCTAGACTCAAACGATTCTACCAACTCCTTATCGACCGGGGCAGATCTTGTCGGCGTCTCAAGGTCAAACACTGTGCCTGTTCAGGCTGATCCAATCGATCCCAAAGTGGTGCAAGAACTGCGGACGTTGCTCACAAAGGGTGATCGCGAGAAGGCTGTATGGCATGCCGTCGACCAACGACTATGGGCTCATGCGATGCTTCTCTCTTCAACTCTCAATAAAGACATCTGGAAACAGGTCGTACAAGAATTCGTCCGAAAGGAAGTTAAGAAAATGGGAGGAAATAATCAAGCTCTCGCGGTTCTGTATGAGATCTTTGCGGGTAACTGGGAGGATTGCGTCGATGAACTCGTCCCTGCATCTGCTCGAGCTGGTTTCCAGATGCTGAGTACCGACGGCGCCGGATCGACCCAGAATGCCCTCCAAGGGCTTGAGAAGTGGCGCGAAACACTGTCCCTGATTCTCAATAACCGCAGTGAGGGTGATGTGCAGGCCCTACTTTCTCTCGGAAAGCTTCTCGCTGGCTATAGAAGGGTTGAAGCGGCACACATTTGCTTCCTCTTTGCACGCTCTGCTGCGTACGTTGGTGGCGTTGACGACACTCAATCAGACATTGTTCTCGTTGGGACTGATCATCGCTTGAATCCTCTGGAGTTGGGTAACGATCTTGAACCAGTGCTCTTGACTGAGGTCTACGAGTTTGCGCTGTCGTTATCAGCACCCAGTGGCTCACACGTCATCCCCCACCTGCAAAACTACAAGCTTGCCCACGCCTACCTGTTGGCTGAGTACGGACAAAAGACAGATGCTCAGACGTATTGCGACGCCATTGCTGTTGCGATGAAGTCAACAACACGGGTTTCACCTTACTACCATGGAGCCTTCATTGCGAGCTTGGATGACCTTAGCAAACGCCTATCTCAATCTCCCAAAGACGGCTCTTCGTCGTGGATCTCTAAACCTAGCATGGACAAAGTGTCAAACACCCTGCTGTCCAAGTTCAATAGTTTTATTACTGGCGATGACGATGACACGGCATCAAACCATTCTGCAGGCAATGAAGTGGGACCGTTTGCGAAGATCGCTGGAAACACTCCATCAATCAGCCCATCTCAATCGGGTAGTGACCTATACGGGACGTACTTTGGAGGTGGCGTTGCGCCAGCTTCTCTCCCCTCTAACTCGCGATATGCACCATCAAATGCGTATGCTCCCAGAGGCTCACTAGACCAGGGCACCTCTCGCTACGAGCCACCCGGTCGAACTTCAATGGAATCCGCTGATGGGGGGCTTGCGATGCGACAGCCATCAAGCAACTACTTGCCTTCCCCTCAACTCTCCGGTCCCTACACCCCATCTCAACCTCCCTATAGTCCGCCCAGCACGAGGACACAAGCTCCAAAGACACAGTCGTACTCCCCACTTAAGGCCGACGCACCCACTCCTACGTATGGCAGCCCTTACCAATCGATTCCTACAGAAGAACCTTCGCCAAGCTTCGGGGGATACCAGCCTCTATCTACTTTCGATGATACACCACCGTCCGAGCCTGCCCAGACATCTGACGGATACGAGCCTCCATCGATAAGCTATGAGCCGCCGACAAGCTCCTACGAACCTCCGACCTACCAGCCGTACAGCCCTGACGACGGAGATGCATCACCCGTCGAGAAGCCCAAAAAGAACAAATCGATCATGGATGACGATGACGATGACGACATCACTACGCGCGCCGCCGCCCTCAAGGGCAACAAGAAATCCGAAGCGGATCGTAAAGCCGACGAAGCCTTCCGGAAAGCCGCCGAAGCAGATGCAGCCCGTGACAAAGACACTAGGAAATCGTCTGGTTGGTTTGGCGGATGGTTCAAGAAAGATCCCAACGCGGCTCCTGGCCCCATCAAAGCGAAACTGGGAGAGGAGAATAACTTCTACTACGACCCCGAACTCAAGAAATGGGTCAACAAGAAAGCAGGTGCACAGGAAGCTAGTAAACCCATCGCAACGCTGCCACCCCCGAAAAGCGGTCCTCCGAGTCGCAGTGTTAGCGGTAATAGCGTATCCGCGAACCACGCGTTAGGTGGTATGGGTCCACCTTTAGGCTCGAGCCTACCACACGCACTCTCCGCCCCGACGTCACGTCCACCAACGAGTAACCCGCAAAGGAGTTCGAGTATGCCGCCACCAATGAGTGGGCCTGGGTCTAGGGCCTCGACACCCGGTATTCCGAGTGATAGTGAAGGGTCTAAGTTGCCGACACTCATGCCGCCGACTTTGGGATCGAGTGGTCCGCCTTCGAGACCAAGTACGGGCATGAGTAATGCGTCGAGCATTGAGGATTTGATTGGGGCGCCGGCGGCAAGGAAGGGGGGTGCGAAGAAGGGGAAGAGGGGGGGAAGGTATGTTGATGTAATGGCGAAGCCGTAGTGATGATAGCGTGCTTGTGATAGTAGGGTAGGCGTGGTGGTGAAGTTTGAGCTAGGGTAGTGGTAACGGAATTCAGATGGCGTTTACAGGACGGGTTTTTGAGTCGGATTTTCGGTCGGCGTTTTACGAAGGACTTGGTTGGTATTGTGATTTGGTTTACAGGGCCGTACTTCACGTCCCTTTTGCTATCCTTCGTTGTACGAGGATGAGGGGTATTGTGCAGACGAGCGTTGGGGCATCTCCCTCGTAGAAAAAATGTGAGTTTCATTTGATGCTGTTACTGCTTGTAGTATGGTTTTAATATTTATACTTCCTTTCTTCCTTATCTTAATTCATTCGACTCTGTTAAGATAACCTGACGTCGAAGCTTGGAAGGAGCATGATAGGCGGTTATTTGGGGTTGAATATGGCATCATCTTTATGTTCTTGTTAATTCTATCAAGACAGCTGGTGGATCAAACTAACTCTCATGATTTTCCATGGGAGCGCTAGATATGTTGTAAGGCTAGGTGGTGATCATCATCAACACTTCTTCAGTACAACCGCCTTCTGAACCCAACTCCCACCTCCCCCACACAACTTTCACTTAGAATTTAGATACTCAGCAGGCAAAAAATGCCAGCCACCCACTTTAGAGGGGTGGAGCGCGCCAAAGTCCATAAATATCGCTAGACGTTGAGTGTCTGTCCGAGTCTATGTCTGAATCTTTGGAATCAGGGTACGAGGAAATAAACCCGTCACCCCTCAACTTCAGTTTGCCCTTCACACTTCACATCTTTAAGCCACAGTCTCTAGAATCTTACGGCAAGTGGGTTATAGTACTGTTCTGAGCAAAAATTTGTTTAAAATAGCCAGGCCAATAGGGTCATATATATATTCCGGAGTCTCGAATCTAAAAATATTCATGGTGTCGATCCATGTGCAGTGGGGCCTGGCTGGAACTGAATGATATTTCAATATCTCTGGGCATGTAGATACGGTGTAAGTTCCGCGAAGGGTATGTATGACCTCTTATGTTGAGTGTTTTGATCTTAACCTCTCCAGTAAGATAAACAGCAAACGAAGCAAAATATTTGTGGGCTTTTCACTATAGCTCGAGCTATTGATAGATGGTATCTATGATATGCTGTTCTGTGTCGTCCCTCAACCTATACTCCACCCTCGCAAGCGAAAACTGGCTTCCGTCCAAGTGCAGGATGAAGAGTTCAAAAGATGCTGCAACTTACTGCCCCCACCCCGGTCTCTCGTTCATCTGTTGCCTGCCTTCCACTTTCGTTGCGCCTCACTGTGCTATGATGGATCCGCTCAGCATAACCGCCAGCACCATTGGTATTCTACAGCTTTCGAGCAAGGTAATCGAGACCTCGACGAAGTCAAAGATTGCCCCGAAAGACCGCGCACAATGTGCTATTGAAGCATCAAATCTCCGCTATCTTCTTACTATGTTAAAAAACCGACTTGGGGGAACTTCCAACGAGCCTTGGTATAAATGGGCCCAAGAACTTGGTAGGAAGGATGGCCCGCTTGACCAGTATAAGCTTGCATTGGAACAGTTGCAGGGAAAAATAACAAGGCAAGGAGGAATAAAGAATATACGTCAGCTTCTTCTTGGGAAATTTATTAAAGGTGAAATCATGGAGTTGATGACACGGATAGCACGCTTGACGATGATTGTGCAGGTCGCTTTAGAAATGGGCCATTTGTTAGTCTTATGTTTGATCAAGAACTCACGCCCTTATAGAAAACTTTCTCAAGCGATCGGAAAAGGCGTCGACACAATTCAGCAACAGCAGAGCCACGACCAGCATAATCAAATTCGGAATGGATCTCTCTAACGAACTTTCCAGCCTAGCAATCGGATTTTATTGCCCGGAGACAAGAGGGAGCTGGTCTATGGTTCCTTAACCCTGTAGAGTACTTTGAGTGGATTCAAGGATCGCAGAAGACCCTTTTCTGTCCCGGTATCCCCTGTGCTGGCAAGACTATGATGGCTGCAATCACGATTGATCACTTGTTGGGATCTGTCCATTGCAACGATACTGGAGTGGCATATTTATATTGCAACTACAAAGCGCAAGCAGATCAGACAACTACTAATCTACTTGCCGCCATTCTGAAACAGCTAGTTCAGGGTCGGCCATCAGCAGCGGAACCCGTAGTATGCTTCTACAATTATCACATCAGATATAGGACAAAATCATTGCTTGAAGAAGTTTCCAATGCTTTACACTCAGTACTTACTAGTTGCTTGATTGTGTATCTTGTTGTCGATGCCTGGGATGAATGTTCGAACAAAGAAGGCACGCGCAGCCAGCTTCTCAACAAGCTTCATGATTTGCAAACTCAAACAGATCTACAACTCATGGTTACCTCTCCGTTTATTTTAGCTATAGTGAGCGAGATCTAATCAGCACTAAAGCTTGAGGTTCGAACAAGTGAGGCGGATGTAAAACAGTTCATAAAGGCCAAGATAAGCCAATTACCCAACTTCATTCAACGTGACACTGCACTACAGGTAGTAGGGGCAAGAGAAACTGGTAGAAGCAGTAGATGGGATGTTAGTACAGTGTGGCAGTTTAGACAATACTCAAGCTTACTACTCTCCTAGGTTCCTTCTTGCTCGTCTCCATTTTGGCTCCCTTCTCGACAACACGAAAAAGAAAGTCCGAGCAGCGCTTGATAAGCTCCCGGAAGGCTCTGTGGCACTTAGCCAGGCATATGATGAAGCGATTAAGAGAAGTGAGGGCCAATTTCCGGGGAAGAGCAGGCTGGCGAAGAACGTTCTCTCCTGGATTATGTATACAGAGAGTCCACTTACAATAGGGGAGATATGTCACGCGTTAGTGGTGGAACTAGATGAGGATGAGCTAGACCTAGAGAACCCCGGATGTCGAAGATCTTGTCTTAGTCTGTGCTGGCCTTGTCACTGTGAACGAGGGGAGTAATATCATCCGTCTAGTACACTACACTACCCAGGAGTATTTCGAGAGGATTAGAAAAGAGTGGAATCATAGCGCACAGATGGAAATTGCATTGACGTGCCTCACTTAGCTATCCTTCAATATATTTAGAAGCGGTAGTTGTTCTAGGGACGAAGATTTTCAGAGCAGGTTAGACCAGAACCCGTTCTTAGACTATGCTGCTCTTTACTGTGGAAGACGCATTAACTGTTCAATAGGAGGTTTGTGAATTAGCATATTCCTTTCTTCCCCATGGCCGCTCGGTTTCGTGTGCTGTGTAGGTAATGTTAGCTCTAGATTTTAGGTTTCCAGGATACAGCCAAGTTTATCCAAAAGGAATAACAGGCCTGCACATGGGAGCACAATTTGGATTGCCTAGGATATCAGAGGAGCTGCTGGCTAAGATAGGGGGAGAGGTAATACTATCAGCCAATGAGAGAGACAGTAACGGTCAAACTCCGCTGCATTTTGCGGCAAGATATGGGCCGTATAAAATGATGAAGCTGCTGCTTGATAAGGGCGCCGACCTCCACGCACAATCTAGATACTATGGTATCGCGCTCCAGGCGGCTTCAGCTAAAAGCCATGAGACTGCTGAAAATATAGCTAACTGGTAAAATACGACTCTGGGACCAGACACATAGAACATTCCAAGTAATACTCCGACCTGGCAAAAAGCACGAAGCAATCATGTCTCCCTTTTTAGGTACGATGTTCTCTTCCACGATTGCTTTTCTATCGAAGTAAGGAAGTTGTGTTGAAGAACTCCGTTGGCCCGTTTATGCGTGTACGCAACGCTCTCAACCGAACGAAACGAAACGAAACGTAGTAATCGACGGACGTCAACGTCTCACTTTCCTGCTACGTTTGTACAGCCTAGGCGACTTAGCTGTCTGTTTTGCTGCTAAACTAAAACGCACTAAAATCCTTATACTTTTTAACATTTTATCTTACTTGCTGCTGTTAACATTTTATAGTATAGTAACTAGCTACTTCTAGATAAAGTTTATAAGCTTAATTAAGTTACTTTTTATAACTTAATAACATAGCTAATTCTTCTGCAATTAAAGCGCCTTAATAGTAGCCCTAGAGAGAGAACCTCTATTAATTATAACTGTACACTAGCCTCTACTAAAGGCTCTCTCGCAGTCGCAGCTAGTGGAGGGTATAGCAAGGAAGTTAAGGGCGATTTTAAATAGTGTAGGATACTGTTTTTAACCTACTTTAAGCCACTAAGTAAGAGGGCTAGCTTACAAAGAATAGCTGTCTCTTACCTTAGTATTTTAAAGGTCTTTTATATAAGTGTTAAAGTATTACTGTAACTCTATTATTTTCTAAGCTTTCTTATAACTTTAGGCCTTAGTAAAGAGAGAAGTGTTAACTATAAAAGCCTTTTAGTAATAAGAGTTATAAGAGCTTGTTACTAGAAGCTTTTACTAAGAGGAATTTATATTAACTTCCTTATCTTCTTTAGCATTAATGTAACGCTAGAAAATAACTTTTATTAAGGTCTCTGCCTTCTAGTACTAGGATTAGTAATAACGCTAGTAGTTCTTAAACTAGAGTATACAAAGTTGTAAGTTAAGTATAGTAGTAATTACTAAGTAAAAAATAAAAAAATTAATAACTATTTTTTAGAAATATATGTTAATTTTTTTAAGTCTAAAGGAGACACTGTTTTTAAAGTAACTATTATTAAGCTTAAAGAAAAGTTTTTTTTTTATCTACAACAGCTTATTATACAGCACTTGCATATTAATAATAGACATTTATAAAGAACTGTGCTTACTGTTGCCCTCTAGCTATTTTATTATTTAATAAAAAACTTTAAGAAACTTAGTAAAGTGTTTAACCTTTTTCTAGTCTTTTTTACTAATAATCTCTTAAAGAGCTGCGTTGCTAAGTATGTTAGAGTCCTTAGTGTTGTTATCTGTGCCACGCTACTTCTAGATAAACTTAGTAATTAGATCCTTAAGCTCTAGGCACTATACAAGCATTAGATATACAGAATGCTAGCAGACGCTGCTGTCCTGTATTAAATTAAGTGTACTAAAGCTCTAGAGCTTATTTTCTTCCCTTAGAGATAATTATACAGCTATAAAGGCCTCCTAGTGTTTATGTAATAAGAGAATAGTATTAACAAAGTTATATAGCTTACTAATAACTCTATGTTTACAATAGAGCTTAAACTAATCCTAGAGAGCTGCGTTTATAAGAGCAGCTTTAAATTACAATAATCCTTTACTATAGATAACTGCCTTTAGCACTAATTAGATTATATAGCCTGTACAGTGTATACAGTGCTCTTTATTAAGGTTAACTCTAAGATATTTAGCTAAAGCGTTAATAGTAAAGTTGTTATTATTAAATGTGTTATTAGTAATAAAATAACTAAATTTTAACACAATTTTATAATTCTAGATAATTTTAAAGATAGCCTGCGCTTAGTTAGCCTTTATATAGTTACTATAAAGGTTATAGAAGCTAATAAGTAAGTCTTATTATTAATAATTAACATCTATAAAGTAAAAGTTAGTTATTATTTATTATTAGTTTTCTAAGCTAAGACGCTAAAATAGCCCCTCTAAAGTTTTGCTAAACTTACTAAAAAAGTAAGCTACTACTCTAAGAAAGAAAAAGTAGTTTAGTAAAGTCTATATATTAACACTTAACACTACCTTTAACTTAGCTAATCTTAATATTATTTAAATCTTCTCCTTCTAGCGCGTTAACCTTTACTTTATATATAATAATATTATTACATCTAAGCTTAAGATAGCAGCAAGAAGATCTAGTTAGTTCTAAGTAAGAAAGCCTTAAAGTTTAGCTAAAAATGCTGTTATAAATAATATATTATAAAGTATAACCTAGTCTACTAACAACCTCTGCAATAACCCCTTTTGCTAAAGATTATAGGAAGCAACTTAGGCTAAGCCTGCTACTATAGCAGCTGTTGCTGCCTAAGAATTAGGTAAAGCATAAGAAAAATTAAGTAAAAAACCTCTATTACTACTAATATTAATTCTATGCTTTTTTTTAAGATAGTAGCTAATATAGCTATAGCTGTTAACTATTTTAGTAGTAGCATAATTGCCTTTATAATAGCAGAGTTAGTAAAGCTAGAGCTTTACTCTTAAGCCTTCTTTAGTGTATAGCAAGTTAGCTTTATAGTTCTACACTACTAACGCCTTTCTGTTACCTTAGAGCTAAAAAGAGTGTTTTACATAGTAACCTAGCTCCTCTGCCTTTAGCTTTTTGCTAGTAAGCTATATATTATCCTACTTTATTAGAAACATAACTCCTAGATTAAGGAAAAAATCTCTAGAGTGTTCTTTTATATAAAAATTATATATAAGAGCTAGAGAGCTATTATAAGATAAAGACTTTAATAATAATAATTATAACTTCTTTAGGTAACAGGAACAAGTGTAATAGATTACATTACTACTCTAGGTTAACTAAAAGCTCTAAAAGCTCTGCAACTAGCTAGTGCTCTGCGTAGAGGCTTGTTAACTAAGGAAATTGCGCATAGTTAACATAATATTAAGATATAAAAAGATTTAGTAGTGTTAATTTAAGTAGAAAATGCTGCACCTAGGTTATTAAGCAATCTTACCCCTTAATTAACAACTAGCTTATTAAAAAACTTGTCTAACAGTGCCACAGGTCCCTACCTATTAATGTCTAAGCTAATAGGTAATCCCTACCTAAAAGTTAAGCTTTTAAGACGCAGTACAGTCCGCAGCTATAACTTATAAGACAAAACAAAACGTACAAGGACTATACTACGTTTGCTACGGCTCACGTGACAGTACTGACACGAAAAGTATGAAACGTAATTCGTACGGTTGAGAGCGTTGCGTGTACGTCAAAGGTGACTATACGCGAGAAGGCTTGGTGGAGACAGCGTAAAAAAGGACTTTGAGTAGAAATTATACTATAGCTTTTTGAGGGACGCGAATATGGTTAGTGTAGATGTTTGAATCTGTTACTTATATACCTCTCCGTACCTCTCGGGTTCGGGAGAACGCACGGCCTTCCAATATCCATACTAATATACATCAAACGCACTTTGAATCGGTCGTATAGATCTAGACTACAATGGAGGAAAGAAACTTGAGATGTTGGGAGTTTGGCCAGAATTGACAGGGAACGATAGAGTCAAGCAGTCACTGTCAGCGACTTCTGGGTGATATAATATTTTGGCCTCGGAGTCCGAATTTTTGGGAGTATCTGAGAACCCAACGGGTCTGCTTCTCTGCCAATAGAGTATGCTATAAGGTTAGGCTCTTACATGGGGAGAAAGATCACGCAATCTTATGGCGACGCTTCTACTCCCAAGACAGAAAAGAAAATCTTGGCCTGGAAGGGTTAAAAGAAGGTCTAGCTTCGAGCCACTAAAGGATAGGAGCTGTTAGGGTCTGTACTGTTAAATACTAATGGGACTAGTTTTAAAGAGGAGTGTACTATTCACCGATACATTGTACGTAGTTTGACCTCTATGTCGTCAATATTGACTATGCTGCGCTTGCTGCTCCTGGCTTCTAGCCGCAACTGCCCCGCTGATTGAAGTATTACCTATGTCCTAATTTATCGTAGAGCAGTACACGTAATCCATCTGAGTATCTTGTAGAGGGCCCAGGTAAATCAGCGCCTGACGCTAGCCCCAGGAATGCATAGTCATTGTGCATGCCTACTATATGATTAGTGGTATAAACATCGCGGCTCATGGTCGTGGACATGAGGAAGCTAGCCAACCCCATATCATAGCATTATGTGTTTGCCGAGCGCCGGAATTGTCTGCATCTGCTGCCATCTGTGCCAACCGCTGTCTGATAGACAACACAAATCTGCGGCGTTTCCAATGAAGATCCGGAGTCTTTGAGCGCAGCCTCGCAGCCGTCCCACGCCTGGAGAATAAAGCTCACCAATAATTCGAAGACGCTGGATCCTCCAGATAGCAAGTCTTGGCTTGCGTGGTAATAATCGCTCGTGATTTGCCAGGCCGCTTCGGCCAGCGCTTCCAACCGTACGTACTACGACTCAGAAAAGTGAATAGTTACGGTCACGTGAGCTGTACAAACGTAAGAGGATTATTAATTGTAACATACAACTAAGAAAGGTCCTCTTACAGTCTGTAATACGTCTTAGAAAGTTAATTTTTTCTAGTAATATAGGACCTAATTAGACATCTATAGGCAAGCGTTAGAAGGGTGTTTAAGGGGGCGTTTTTAAGTAACAATAGGTAAAAACTCTATTATGTGCTACAAGTAAAAATGCGTTAGAGAGAGGGGGCTAGGGTATTAAATTCTATGTAAATAGTTAAATTTTTTTACACTTTATTAGCAGAGCTTGCTCTGCTTATTATATTCGGGTTTGCAGAACGAAAAGTTTAGCAGAATCTCCTCTTTTGGACGCGCTAGTTAGTCAGAATTTCTTCGGATAAACCCCGGTAACGCTGTTTCTCTGTCAGCTTATGTGTTTCTTATATTCTTTTTTAAAAAAAATGTATACCTAATGTAAGTGCACCTTTATGCTAATTTGCATGCAGTTTGCTCTAGCATGCGTTGTGTAAAACATATTTAAATTATGGTT